>NW_027254402.1:0-140825 GCF_044704955.1 Pristiophorus japonicus | reverse complement strand
CGACCCCTCGACCCCCCTCCCCCCCTCTCGACCCCCCTCCCCCTCTCGACCCCCTCTCGACCCCCCTCTCGACCCCCCCTCCCCCCTCTCGACCCCCCCTCCCCCCGTCTCGACCCCCCCTCCCCCCTCTCGACCCCCCCTCCCCCCTCTCGACCCCCCCTCCCCCCTCTCGACCCCCCTCCCCCCCTCTCGACCCCCCCTCCCCCTCCCCCTCTCGACCCCCCCTCCCCCCTCTCGACCCCCCCTCCCCCCCTCTCGACCCCCCTCCCCCCTCTCGACCCCCCTCCCCCCTCTCGACCCCCCCTCCCCCCTCTCGACCCCCCCTCCCCCCTCTCGACCCCCCCTCCCCCCTCTCGACCCCCCCTCCCCCCCTCTCGACCCCCCCTCCCCCCCTCTCGACGCCCCCTCCCCCCT
This sequence comes from Pristiophorus japonicus, assembly GCF_044704955.1. Taxonomy (NCBI): domain Eukaryota; kingdom Metazoa; phylum Chordata; class Chondrichthyes; family Pristiophoridae; genus Pristiophorus; species Pristiophorus japonicus. Next base: position 140,411 of record NW_027254402.1, on the reverse strand, counting down.
CTCGACGCCCCCTCCCCCCCTCTCGACCCCCCCTCCCCCCCTCTCGACCCCCCCTCCCCCCTCTCGACCCCCCCTCCCCCCCTCTCGACCCCCCTCCCCCCCTCTCGACCCCCCCTCCCCCCCTCTCGACCCCCCTCCCCCCCTCTCGACCCCCCTCCCCCCCTCTCGACCCCCTCCCCTCCCCCCCCTCTCGACCCCCCTCCCCCCCCTCTCGACCCCCCCTCCCCCCCTCTCGACCCCCCTCCCCCCCTCTCGACCCCCCCTCCCCCCCCTCTCGACCCCCCTCCCCCCCTCTCGACCCCCCTCCCCCCCTCTCGACCCCCCCTCCCCCCCTCTCGACCCCCCCTCCCCCCCTCCCCCCTCTCGACCCCCCCTCCCCCCCTCTCGACCCCCCCTCCCCCCCTCTCGACCCCCCCTCCCCCCTCTCGACCCCCCCTCCCCCCTCTCGACCCCCCTCCCCCCCTCTCGACCCCCCCTCCCCCCTCTCGACCCCCCTCCCCCCCTCTCGACCCCCCCTCCCCCCCTCTCGACCCCCCCCTCCCCCCCTCTCGACCCCCCCTCCCCCCCTCTCGACCTCCCCTCCCCCCTCTCGACGCCCCCTCCCCCCTCTCGACGCCCCCTCCCCCCCTCTCGACGCCCCCTCCCCCCTCTCGACCCCCCTCCCCCCCTCTCGACCCCCCTCCCCCCCTCTCGACCCCCCTCCCCCCCTCTCGACCCCCCACCCCCCCTCTCGACCCCCCACCCCCCCTCTCGACCCCCCTCCCCCCCTCTCGACCCCCCTCCCCCCCTCTCGACCCCCCCTCCCCCCCTCTCGACCCCCCCTCCCCCCCTCTCGACCCCCCCTCCCCCCCTCTCGACCCCCCCTCCCCCCCTCTCGACCCCCCCTCCCCCCTCTCGACCCCCCCTCCCCCCTCTCGACCCCCCCTCCCCCCTCTCGACCCCCCCTCCCCCCCTCTCGACCCCCCCTCCCCCCCTCTCGACCCCCCCCCCCTCCCCCCCTCTCGACCCCCCCTCCCCCCCTCTCGACCCCCCCTCCCCCCCTCTCGACCCCCCCTCCCCCCCTCTCGATCCCCCCCTCTCGACCCCCCCTCCCCCCTCTCGACCCCCCCTCCCCCCCTCTCCCCCTCTCGACCTCTCGACCCCCCCCTCCCCCTCTCTCGACCCCCCCTCCCCCCTCTCGACCCCCCCTCCCCCCCTCTCGACCCCCCCTCCCCCCCTCTCGGCCCCCCTCCCCCCCTCTCGGCCCCCCCTCCCCCCCTCTCGACCCCCCCTCCCCCCTCTCGACCCCCCCTCCCCCCCTCTCGACCCCCCCTCCCCCCCTCTCGACCCCCCCTCCCCCCTCTCGACCCCCCCTCCCCCCTCTCGGCTCCCCCTCCCCCCTCTCGGCTCCCCCTCCCCCCTCTCGGCTCCCCCTCCCCCCTCTCGGCTCCCCCTCCCCCCTCTCGGCTCCCCCTCCCCCCCTCTCGGCTCCCCCTCCCCCCTCTCGGCTCCCCCTCCCCCCTCTCGGCTCCCCCTCCCCCCTCTCGGCTCCCCCCTCCCCCCTCTCGGCTCCCCCTCCCCCCTCGCGGCTCCCCCTCCCCCCTCGCGGCTCCCCCTCCCCCCTCCCGGCTCCCCCTCCCCCCTCCCGACTCCCCCTCCCCCCTCCCGACTCCCCCTCCCCCCTCCCGACTCCCCCTCCCCCCTCCCGACTCCCCCTCCCCCCTCCCGACTCCCCCTCCCCCCTCCCGACTCCCCCTCCCCCCTCCCGACTCCCCCCTCCCCCCTCCCGACTCCCCCTCCCCCCTCCCGACTCCCCCTCCCCCCTCCCGACTCCCCCTCCCCCCTCCCGACTCCCCCTCCCCCCTCCCGACTCCCCCTCCCCCCTCCCGACTCCCCCTCCCCCCTCCCGACTCCCCCTCCCCCCTCCCGACTCCCCCTCCCCCCTCCCGACTCCCCCTCCCCCCTCCCGACTCCCCCTCCCCCCTCCCGACTCCCCCTCCCCCCTCCCGACTCCCCCTCCCCCCTCCCGACTCCCCCTCCCCCCTCCCGACTCCCCCTCCCCCCTCCCGACTCCCCCTCCCCCCTCCCGACTCCCCCTCCCCCCTCCCGACTCCCCCTCCCCCCTCCGGACTCCCCCTCCCCCCTCCCGACTCCCCCTCCCCCCTCCCGACTCCCCCTCCCCCCTCTCGACTCCCCCTCCCCCCCTCCCGACTCCCCCTCCCCCCCTCTCGACTCCCCCTCCCCCCTCCCGACTCCCCCTCCCCCCTCTCGACCCTCCCGACTCCCCCTCCCCCCTCCCGACTCCCCCTCCCCCCTCCCGACTCCCCCTCCCCCCTCTCGACTCCCCCTCCCCCCTCTCGACTCCCCCTCCCCCCCTCTCGACTCCCCCTCCCCCCTCCCGACTCCCCCTCCCCCCTCCCGACTCCCCCTCCCCCCTCCCGACTCCCCCTCCCCCCTCCCGACTCCCCCTCCCCCCTCTCGACTCCCCCTCCCCCCTCTCGACTCCCCCTCCCCCCCTCCCGACTCCCCCTCCCCCCTCCCGACTCCCCCTCCCCCCTCCCGACTCCCCCTCCCCCCTCCCGACTCCCCCTCCCCCCTCCCGACTCCCCCTCCCCCCTCCCGACTCCCCCTCCCCCCTCCCGACTCCCCCTCCCCCCTCCCGACTCCCCCTCCCCCCTCCCGACTCCCCCTCCCCCCTCCCGACTCTCCCGACTCCCCCTCCCGACTCCCCCTCCCGACTCCCCCTCCCGACTCCCCCTCCCCCCTCCCGACTCCCCCTCCCCCTCTCGACTCCCCCTCCCCCCTCTCGACTCCCTCCCCCCCCTCTCGTCCCCCCCTCCCCCCCTCTCGACCCCCCCTCTCCCCCTCGCCCTCTCGCCCCCCCCCTCCCTCCCGACCCTCGCCCCCCCGCCCCTCGCCCACCGCTGTCGCCCCCCTCCCGCCCCTCCCCCTCCCACCCTTCGCCCCGCCCCTCCCCCCCCCTCCCGCCCCTCGCCCCCCCCCTGCCCCTCGCACTCACCAAATGTCACGTCTCACATTACTCTGCTACTGCAACACAAAATTTTATTTTCTGAAAGAAATCTCTGTGATACGCCTTTGATGAATGAATGGTTATGGAGTGATGAGAGGCACTGGTTTAACAAATATCACAGCGGTGTCACAGCAAGGAACACGAGTCAGTGTCCAAATGATCTGCTGGTTTCTGACGGTATTTAATTTATTGTAGCACCCAGAATTGGGAAGTGGTGAGAGGACCGGCTGAGCTGTGTGTCAGTGTCGCTCAGTGATGGACAATTCACCCTTGGCTGGAGAATGTGGTTTGTAGCCACACTGATCGCAGTCTCGCTGTCATGTCCGGGCTGCAGCCCTAACTTAGTTGGAAGCAGTTTTAATGTTTTGTGTTTTTATATAAATGTATTCCTCCTGACTGACTATTTTTCAGCCTCTTATCAATCCGAGACTGGCCGCACTGACATGGAGCTTCTATAAGCAATCCTTCCTCAAACAGATCCTGACAGAAGGTACGAATAGATTGGGGGCAGGTGTCATATGGCTTTAAAGCATCCATCTCCTGTAATAACACTGCAGATATGTTTTGTACTTGTGTCTCCATATTTGCATCATTGCTAACAATGCGGAGATGTGGCGGTATCCTTGGGTCCCCTGAACGCTGCTTGCTGGCTCTGTAATATCAGGCTTGTTTGTAAATGCCCAAAGCCCCTCACTCTGACAGAGAGTGTGTATGAGCTGAATCGGAATAGATTCACTAAAAGACCCAGAATAATCCTGGTGCCTGTGGCTGGATTTTAAGCTCCCCTTATCCTAAATAATGTTCTGTTTTTATTGCAGGTGAACGTTACGTCATGACTTTTCTAAACGTGTTAAATTTTGGAGATCAAGGTGAGTTCTTTATTTTCTTGGCATGTTCAGTTTGTCCCGTTGAATTTTGCATCTTTTGTTCTAAAGCTGAACTGTGTGATGATGCTGCACCGGTTTACTGAGGCTGTGCCCAATGTGGAGAGGGAACAGTCAGGTAATGTGTCTGTTTGGCTCACCGGTAGCACTCTCATCTCTGACTCAACGTTGAGAGCCGGGGGTTGTCAGGAGCGGAGCCTACATTCTCAGCTGGCACGCCAGTGCAGTACACAATGCACTGGTCACTAAGTCACTCTGGGTCGGAATGGGGAAAGGCTCACTCTGCGAGGAACTGCAAATCTCAACTGTTGAGACTGGCTAATTGACCAGGTTGTGTGCGGTGATTTTCAGACTGCTCCCTGGTGTATAACAGCAGCAGCAGCCTCATCGCTGACTGCACACAGCTGTAATGGTTATAGTTCTCATGAAACAGTGGTGGTGGGGAGAGAGAAACGTGTCAAAAAACACCTAACCAGCATTGGTCTACCCAAATTGTTCCTGTTCCTGTCACGCTGCAGACAACGCGTTTCCAGTTTGGTGGGCTGGCTGCTAATCCGCTGCTTTTTGGTACAGGTGTCTATGACATTGTGAATAACCTGGGGTCGCTGGTGGCCCGCTTCCTCTTCCTGCCCATCGAGGACAGCTTCTACATTTTCTTTGCCAAAGTGCTTGAGCGAGGGAAGAGCACTGGGCACCAGGAGCAGGTACAGTGTGTTGCTGCTGAGGGTACTGTACTAATCGTAGAATCATAGACATTTACGGCACAGAAGGAGGAACGAGCAGTCCAGCCTAATCACACTTTCCAGCTCACAGTCCATTGCCCTGCAGGTCACAGCACTTCAGGTGCACATCCAAGTACTTTTTAAATATGGTGAGGGTTTCTGCCTCTGCCACCCTTTCAGGCAGTGAGTTCCAGACCCGCACCACCCTCTGGGTGACAAAAGTTCTCCTCAACTCCCGTCTAATCCTTCTGATAAGGGAAATAGGTCCTTCCAATCCACTCTATCTTGGTCCCTCATAATTTTATACACCCCAATAAGGTCTTCCCTCCGCCTCATCTGTTCCAAAGAAAACAACCCCAGCCTATCCAATCTTTCCTCATAGCTAAAATTCTCCAGTCCTGGCAACATCCTCGTAAATCTCCTCTGTACCCTCTCTAGTGCAATCACATCTTTCCTGTAATGCGGTGACAGAACTGCACGCAGTACTCCAGCTGTGTCCTAACTAGTGTTTTATACTGTTCAAACATAGAACATAAGAACATAAGAATTAGGAACAGGAGTAGGCCGTCTAGCCCATCTAGCCCTTCGAGCCTGCTCCGCCATTCAACAAGATCATGGCCGATCTGGCCGTGGACTCAGTTCCACTTACCCGCCCGCTCCCCGTAACCCTTAATTTCCTTATCGATTAAAAATCTATCTATCTGTGATTTGAATACATTCAATGAGCTAGTCTCAACTGCTTCCTTGGGCAGAGAATTCCACAGATTCACCACCCTCTGGGAAAAGAAATTCCTTCTCAACTCGGTTTTAAATTGGCTCCCCCGTATTTTGAGGCTGTGCCCCCTAGTTCTAGTCTCCTCGACCAGCGGAAACAACCTCTCTGCCTCTATCCCTTTCATTATTTTAAATGTTTCGATAAGATCACTCCTCATTCTTCTGAACTCCAACAAGTAAAGACCCAGTCTACTCAATCTACCATCATAAGGTAACCCCCTCATCTCCGGAATCAGCCTAGTGAATCGTCTCTGTACCCCCTCCAAAGCTAGTATATCCTTCCTTAAGTAAGGTGACCAAAACTGCACGCAGTACTCCAGATGTGGCCTCACCAATACCCTGTACAGTTGCAGAAGGACCTCCCTGCTATTGTACTCCATCCCTCTCGCAATGAATTCCATTCGCCTTCCTGATTACCTGCTGCACCTGCAAACTAACTTTTTGGGATTCATGCACAAGGACTCCCAGGTCTCTCTGCACCGCAGCATGTTGTCATTTCTCTCCGTTCAAATAATATTCTCTTTTACTGTTTTTTTTCCCAAGGTGGATGACCTCACATTTTCCGACATTGTATTTCATCTGCCAAATCTTAGCCCATTCGCTTAACCTATCTAAATCTCTTTGCAGCCTCTCTGTGTCCTCTACACAACCCGCTTTCCCACTAATCTTTGTGTCATCTGCAAATTTTGTTACACTACACTCTGTCTCCTCTTCTAGGTCATCTGTGTATATTGTAAACAGTTGTGGTCCCAGCACCGATCCCTGTGGCACACCACTAACCACCGATTTCCAACCCGAAAAGGACCCATTTATCCCGACTCTCTGCTTTCTGTTAGCCAGCCAATTCTCTATCCATGCTAATACATTTCCTCTGACTCCACGTACCTTTATCTTCTGCAGTAACCTTTTGTGTGGCACCTTATCGAATGCCTTTTGGAAATCTAAATACACCACATCCATCGGTACACCTCTATCCACCATGCTCGTTATATCCTCAAAGAATTCCAGTAAATTAGTTAAACATGATTGCCCCTTCATGAATCCATGCTGCGTCTGCTTGATTGCACTATTCCTATCTAGATGACCCGCTATTTCTTCCTTAATGATAGCTTCAAGAATTTTCCCCACTACAGATGTTAAACTAACCGGCCTATAGTTGCCTGCCTTTTGTCTGCCCCCTTTTTTAAACAGAGGCGTTACATTAGCTGCTTTCCAATCCGCTGGTACCTCCCCCGAGTCCAGAGAATTTTGGTAGATTATAACGAATGCATCTGCTATAACTTCCGCCATCTCCTCTTTTAATACCCTGGGATGCATTTCATCAGGACCAGGGGACTTGTCTACCTTGAGTCCCATTAGCCTGTCCAGCACTACCCCCCTAGTGATGGTGATTGTCTCAAGGTCCTCCCTTCCCACATTCCCGTGACCAGCAATTTTTGGCATGGTTTTTGTGTCTTCCACTGTGAAGACCGAAGCAAAATAATTGTTTAAGGTCTCAGCCATTTCCACATTTCCCATTATTAAATCCCCCTTCTCATCTTCTAAGGGACCAACATTTACTTTAGTCACTCTTTTCCGTTTTATATATCGGTAAAAGCTTTTACTATCTGTTTTTATGTTTTGCGCAAGTTTACTTTCATAATCTATCTTTCCTTTCTTTATTGCTTTCTTAGTCATTCTTTGCTGTTGTTTAAAATTTTCCCAATCTTCTAGTTTCCCACTAACCTTGGCCACCTTATACGCATTGGTTTTTAATTTGATACTCTCCTTTATTTCCTTGGTTATCCACAGCTGGTTATCCCTTCTCTTACCGCCCTTCTTTTTCACTGGAATATATTTTTGTTGAGCACTATGAAAGAGCTCCTTAAAAGTCCTCAATTGTGCCACCGTTTAGTCTGTGTTTCCAGTCTACTTTAACCAACTCTGCCCTCATCCCACTGTAGTCCCCTTTGTTTAAGCATAGTACGCTCGTTTGAGACACTACTTCCTCACCCTCAATCTGTATTACAAATTCAACCATACTGTGATCATTCATTCCAAGAGAATCTTTTACTAGGAGATCGTTTATTATTCCTGTCTCATTACACAGGACCAGATCTAAGATAGCTTGCTCCCTTGTAGGTTGTGTAACATACTGTTCTAAGAAACAATCCTGTATGCATTCTATGAATTCCTCCTCAAGGCTACCCCATAAGAACATAAGAACATAAGAATTAGGAACAGGAGTAGGCCATCTAGCCCCTCGAGCCTGCTGCGCCATTCAATAAGATCATGGCTGATCTGGTCGTGGACTCAGCTCCACTTACCCGCCCTCTCCCCGTAACCCTTAATTCCCTTATTGCTTAAAAATCTATCTATCTTTGACTTGAAAACATTCAATGAGCCAGCCTCAACTGCTTCCTTGGGCAGAGAATTCCACAGATTCACAACCCTCTGGGAGAAGAAATTCTTTCTCAACTCGGTTTTAAATTGGCTCCTCCGTATTTTGAGGCTGTGCCCCCTAGTTCTCGTCTCCCCCACCAATGGAAACAACCTCTCTGCCTCTATCTTGTCTATCCCTTTCATGATTTTAAATGTTTCTATAAGATCACCGCTCATCCGTCTGAACTCCAACGAGTAAAGACCCAGTCTACTCAATCTATCATCATAAGGTAACCCCCTCATTTCTCGAATCAGCCTAGTGAATCGTCTCTGTACCCCTTCCAAAGCTAGTATATCCTTCCTTAAGTAAGGTGACCAAAACTGCACGCAGTACTCCAGGTGCGGCCTTACCAATACCTTATACAGTTGCAGCAACACCTCCCTGCTTTTGTACTCCATCCCTTTCGCAATGAAGGCCAACATTCCATTTGCCTTCCTGATCACCTGCTGCACTTGCAAACTAACCTTTTGGGATTCATGCACAAGGGCCCCCAGGTCCCTCTGCACCACAGCATGTTGTAATTTCTCCCCATTCAAATAATATTCCCATTTACTGTTTTTTTTCCCAAGGTGGATGACCTCACACTTTCCGACATTGTATTCCATCTGCCAAACCTTATCCCATTCACTTAACCTATCCAAATCTCCTTGCAGCCTCTCTGAGTCCTCTACACAACCCGCTTTCCCACTAATCTTAGTGTCATCTGCAAATTTTGTTGCACTACACTCTGTCCCCTCTTCTAGGTCATCTATGTATATTGTAAACAGTTGTGGTCCCAGTACTGATCCCTGTGGCACACCACTAACCACTGATTTCCAACCGGAAAAGGACCCATTTATCCCGACTCTCTGCTTTCTGTTCACCAGCCAATTCTCTATCCATGCTAATAAATTTACTCTGACTCCGCGTACCTTTATCTTCTGCAGTAACCTTTTGTGTGGCACCTTATCGAATGCCTTTTGGAAATCTAAATTCACCACATCCATCGGTACACCTCTATCCACCATGCTCGTTATATCCTCAAAGAATTCCAGTAAGTTAGTTAAACATGATTTCCCTTTCATGAATCCATGCTGCGTCTGCTTGATTGCACTATTCCTATCCAGATGTCCCGCTATTTCTTCCTTAATGATAGGTTCAAGCATTTTCCCCACTACAGATGTTAAACTAACCGGCCTATAGTTACCTGCCTTTTGCCTGCCCCCTTTTTTAAACAGAGGCATTATATTAGCTGCTCCAATCCGCTGGTACCTCCCCAGAGTCCAGAGAATTTTGGTAGATTATAACAAATGCATCTGCTATAACTTCCGCCATCTCTTTTAATACCCTGGGATTCATTTCATCAGGACCAGGGGACTTGTCTACCTTCAGTCCCATTAGTCTGTCCAGCACTACCTCCCTAGTGATAGTGATCATCTCAAGGTCCTCCCTTCCCACATTCCTGTGACCAGCAATTTTTGGCATGGTTTTTGTGTCTTCCACTGTGAAGACCGAAGCAAAATAATTGTTTAAGGTCTCAGCCATTTCCACATTTCCCATTATTAAATCCCCCTTCTCATCTTCTAAGGGACCAACATTTACTTTAGTCACTCTCTTCCGTTTTATATATCGGTAAAAGCTTTTACTATCTGTTTTTATGTTTTGCGCAAGTTTTCCTTCGTAATCTATCTTCCCTTTCTTTATTGCTTTTTTAGTCAGTTTTTTAGTCAAACCCCGTGCGATTTGATTTGACCAATCGATATGTAGGTTAAAATCCCCCATGATTACTGCCGTTCCTTTTTCACATGCCTCCATTATTTCCTTGATTATTGCCCACCCCACCGTGAAGTTATTATTTGGGGGGCCTATAAACTACGCCCACCAGTGACTTTTTCCCCTTACTATCTCTAAGCTCCACCAACAATGATTCAACATTTTGTTCATTAGAGCCAATATCGTCTCTCACAACTGCCCTGATATCATCCTTTATTAACAGAGCTACCCCACCTCCTTTCCCTTCTTGTCTATCTTTCCGAATTGTCAGGTACACCTGTATGTTTAATTCCCAGACTTGGCCACCCTGCAACCACATTTCTGTAATGGCCACCAAATCATACCCATTTGTAATGATTTGTGCCGTCAACTCATTTACTTTATTTCGAATGCTGCGTGCGTTTAGGTAGAGTGTTTTACTACTCGTTTTTAAACCATGATTTTTAGTTTTGACCCCTCCTGCAGCCCCTTTATATTCATACATATTGTCCCTTCCTATCACCTTGCGGTTTACACTTACCCCAGTGCTACTCTGCTCTGTTGCCTCCTGCCTTTTGCATTCTTTCTTGGGGTCCTGTTCATCTGAGCTCTCACCCACTCTAACTAGCTCAAAGCTCTCTCCTGGGTTCCGAATACTCCTTGCATTGAGGCACCGAGCTTTCATGCTTGCCTTTTTATTACACTTTGACCCTTTAGAATTTTGCTGTACAGTGGCCCTTTTTGTTTTTTGCCTTGGGTTTCTCTGCCCTCCACTTTTACTCACCTCCTTTCTGTCTTTTGCTTTTGTCTCCATTTTGTTTCCCTCTCTCTCCCTGCATTGGTTCCCATTCCCCTGACATATTAGTTTAACTCCTCCCCAACAGCACTAGCAAACACTCCCCCTAGGACATTGGTTCCGGTCCTGCCCAGGTGCAGACCGTCCGGTTTGTACTGGTCCCACCTCCCCCAGAACCGGTTCCAATGCCCCAGGAATTTGAATCCCTCCCTGCTGCACCACTGCTCAAGCCACGTATTCATCTGAGCTATCCTGCGATTCCTACTCTGACTAGCACGTGGCACTGGTAGCAATCCCGACATTACTACTTTTGAGGTCCTACGTTTTAATTCAGTTCCTAGTTCCTTAAATCCCTTTTTTTAACCTATATCGTTGGTACCAATGTGCACCACGACAACTGGCTGTTCACCCTCCCTTTTCAGAATGCCCTGCTCTCGTATTCTATGCCTCGACTAATAAAGGCAAGTATTCCGTATGCCTTCTTAACTACTTTATCTACCTTCAGGGATATGGACATGCACTCCAAGGTCCCTTTGTTCCTCTGCACTTCTCAGTGTCCTACCATTTATTGTATATTCACCTGCCTTGTTAGCCCTCCCCAAATGCATTACCTCACACTTCTCCAGATTGATTTCCATTTGCCACTGTGCTGCCCACTCGACCAGTTCATTGATATCTTCCTGCAGTCTACAGCTTTCTTCTTCATCAACCACCACTCGGCCAATGATCTGCAAACTTTTTAATCATGACCCCCCCCATTCAAATCTAAATCATTGCTAAATACCACAAAAAGCAAGGGACCTAGTACTGAGCCCTATGGAACCCCACTGGAAAAATCGTTTCAGTCACAAAAACACCCATCAACCATTACTCTTTGCTTCCTGCCTCTGTGCCAATTTTGGATCCAACTTGCCACTTTGACCTGGATCTCAATGGCTTTTACTTTTGCGACCTGTCTGCCATGTGTGACCTTATCAAAAGCCTTGCTAAAATCTGTTATATATGTAAACTTGTATTTACTCTCTACAGCCACCAGAGGGCTCATCCCTTGGAGTCCCAAGGGATCCCATAATCCCTTGGGAGCACAGGTATTTAAGGAGGCTTCACAGGTTGGAGAGGCACTCTGGAGACCTGCAATAAAAGACTAAGGTCACACTTTACTTTGAGCTCAGTGTTCAGTCTGACTCTTTTTCCATACATAACAAAATCCATATATACTACATCAAACGCATTGCCCTCATTGACCCTCCTTGTTACAAATCTATGCAGATTGTCCTTGATTAATCCGTGTCTTTCTAATTGAAGATTTATCCTGACCCTCAGAATTTTTTCCAATAATTCTCCCATCATGGAGTTTAAGCTGTAATTACTCGGCCTATCCCTTTCTCCCTTTTTAAACAATGGTTCAACATTAGCAGTCCTCCAGTCCTCTGGCACCACACCTGTAGCCAGAGAGGACTGGAAAATGATGGTAAGAGCCTCTGCTATTTCCTTTTTTGCTTCCCATAACAGCCTGGGATACATTTCATCCGAGCATGGGGATTTATCCACTTTCAAAGATGCTATACCCTTAATACTTCCTCTCTGACTATGTTTATTTCATCTAATATTTCACACAAATCACCTCCCTGATTGCAACATCTGCACAGCTCCTCACTTTTGTGAAAACAGACGCAAAGTGTTCATTTAGAACCATATCCACGTCTTCCGCCTCCACGCACAGATTTGCTCTATGGTCTCTAATAGGACCTACTCTTTAGTTATCCTCTTGGTCTTAATATAAGAACTAAAGAAATAGAAGCAGGAGTAACCATCGTCCCCTCCACCATTCAATAAGATTATGGCTGATCTGACCTTGGCCTCAACTCCACTTCTCTGCCCTCTCCCCATAATCCTTGACTCCCTTATCCTTCAAAAATCTATCTAGCTCCACCTTAAAATTATTCAATGACCCAGCCTCCACAGCTCTCCGGGGTAGAGAATTCCAAAGATTCACGACCCTTTGAGAGAAGAAATTCTCATTTTAAATGGGCAACCCCTTATTCTGAGACTATGCCCCCTAGTTCTAGAATCCCCCACGAGGGGAAATATCCTCTCGTCAAGCCCCCTCAGAATCTTATACGTTTCAATAAGATCACCTCTCATTCTTCTAAACTCCAATGAGTATAGACCCAACCTTTCTTCTTGACAACTCCTTCATCTCAGGAATCAACCTCGTGAACCTTCTCTCAACTGCCTCCAATGCAAGTATATCCCTCCTTTAAATAAGGAGACCAATTCTGTAAGCAGTACTCTGTGTGGTCTCACCAACGCCCTGTACAGTTGCAGCAGGACTTCTCTGCTTTTATACTCTATTCCCCTTGCAATAAAGGCCAACATTCCATTTGCCTTGCTGATTACTTGCTGTACCTGCCCACTTTTTGTATTTCATGTACAAGGACCCCCAGATCCTATGTACTGCAGCATTTTGTAATCATGGACTCAGATCCGCATCCCTTCCCGCTAATAACCCTATACTCCCTTATCGCTCAAAAATCTGTCTATCACCGCCTTAAATATATTCAATGACCCAGCCTCCAGAGCTCTCTGGGGCAGAGAATTCCATAGATTTACAAGTGAAGAAATTCCTCTTCATCTGTTTTAAATGGGCGGTCCCTTATTCTGAGACTATATACCCTAGTTTTAGTTTCCCCTATGAGTGGAAAAATTATTTTTGCCTCTTGTCAAGCCCCCTCATTATCTTTTATGTTTCAATAAGGTCACCTCTCATTTTTCTGAACTCCAATGTATATAGGTCCAACCTACTCAACCTATCTTCATAAGTCAACCCCCTTATCTCCGGAGTCAACCTAGTGTACCTTTTTTGAACCGCCTCCAATGCAAGTATATCCTTCAACCCTTCAGGATGTCGTTCAAGACCTGGAATATTAAGTCCTTAGTTGAAACATCTATGAACTCATCCCTTTTTGGCGTGGAAGCAAGTCATGCTCGTTTCGAGGGACTGCCTATGATGATGATGATCCTTCCTTAAGGACGGAGACCAAAACTACGCAGTACTCTAGGTGTGGCCTTACCAATGCCCTGTACAGTTGTAGCAGCACTTCTCTGCTTTTATACTCTATCCCCCATGCAATAAAAGCCAACATTCCATTTGCTTTCCTAATTACTTGCTGTACCTGCATACTAACTTTTTGTGTTTCATGCACAAGGACCCCCAAGTGTCTCTACTGCAGCACTTTGCAATTTTTCTCCATTTAAATTGTAATTAGCTTTTCTATTTTTTTTCTACCAAAGTCCATATATGAACTTTAGCAAGGCTTTTGATAAGGTCCGACATGGTAGACTGGTCATGAAGGTTAAAGCCCATGGGAGCCAGGGCAAAGTGGCAAGTTGGATCCAAAATTAGCTTGGAGGTAGGAAGCAAAGGGTAATGATTGATGGATGTTTTTGTGACTGGAAGGATGTTTCCAGTGGGGTTCTGCAGGGCTCAGTACTGGGTCCCTTGCTTTTTGTGGTATATATCAATGATTTAGATTTGAATATAGGGAGTATGATTAAAAAGTTTGCAGACGACACTAAAATTGGCTGTGTGGTTGATAATGAAGAGGAAAGTCGAGGGCTGCAGGAGGATATCAATCTACTGGTCAGGTGGGCAGAGCAATGGCAAATGGAATTTAATTCAGAGAAGTGTAAGGTGATGCACTTTGGGAGGGCTAATAAGGAAAGGGTGTACACATTAAGCGGTTGGCCACTTAATAGCGTAGATGAACAAAGGAACCTTGGAATGCTTGTCCACAAATCCCTGAATGTAGCAGGCTAGGTGGTTAAGAAGGCATACGGAATACTTGCCTTTATTGGCCGAGGCATAGAATATAAGAGCAGAGGGGTTATGCTTAAATTATGTAATACTTTGGTTAGGCCATAGCTTGGAGTACTACGTGCAGTTCTGGTCGCCATATTATAGGAAGGACGTGATTGCACTAGAGAGGGTGCAGAGTAAATTTACTAGGATGCTGCCTGGAATGGAGAATCTTAGTTATGAGGACCGATTGGATAGGCTGGGTTTGTTCTCATTGAAACGTTGAAACAGAGGAGGTTGAGAGGAGACCTCATTGAGGTGTACGAAATATTGAGGGGCCTAGACATAGTGGATGTAAGGATCTATTATGAGGGGGCATAGTTTTAAGGTGGTTGGAAGGTTTAGAGGGGATTTGAGGGGAAGCTTCTTTATGCAGAGGGTTGTGGGGATCTGGAACTCGCTGCCTGGAAGAGTGGTGAATGCAGAAACCATCACCACTTTTAAGAGATGGCTGGATGGGCACTTAAAGTGCAGTAACCTGCAGGGTTACGGACCTAGAGCTGGTAATTGGGATTAGACTGGATGACCTTTCGTTGGACGGCACAGATATAATGGTAAGTACTGCAGGGAATAGAATACGGCCAGCGTGATCTCCTGGACTAGTTTCGATCGCCTGGATGAGTCGGAGAGGAATTTTCCCAGATTTTTCTCCCAAAATTGGTCTGGGTTTTTATCTGGTTTTTGCCTCTCCCAGGAGATCACATGGCTCTGGTTGGGGTGGAGTGTAGATGTTTTCAATATAAGGGGTGTCGCAGTTGTGTGAGGCGGACTGGCTGGGCTGGGTGCTCTTTGCCTTTCCGTCATTGTTCATAGGTTTATATGTAACCTTTAGGGCTGCTGATCAAGGTCCATGCGGCTCTTTGTCGGCAGGCGTGGACACGATGGCCGAAATGGCCTCCTTCTGCGCTGTAAATTTCTATGTTTCTAAAGTGGATAACCTCACATTTTCCCACATTATACTCCATCTGCCAAATTTTTGCCCACTCACTTAGCCTGTCTATATCCCTTTGCAAATTTTTTGTGTCCTCCTCACAATTTGCTTTCCCATCAGCAAACTTAGCTACATTACACTCGGTCCTTTCATCCAAGTCATTAATATAGATTGTAAATAGTTGAGAACCCAGCACCGATCCCTGCAGCATCCCAGTAGTCGCTGTTTGCCAACCGGAAAATGTCCCATTTATCTGTTCGTTAGCCAATCCTCTATCCATGCTAATATATTGCCCCCAACCCTATGAACTTTTATCTTGTGCAGTAACCTTTTATGTCATCATCATCGTAGACAGTCCCTCGGAATCGACGAAGACTTGCTTCCACTCTTAACATGAGTTCTTAGGTGGCTGTACAGTTCAATAGGAGAACCACAGTGTCTGTCACAGGTAGGGCAGATGGTCGTTGAGGGAAGGGGTGGGTGGGGCTGGTTTGCCGCACGCTCTTTCCGCTGCCTGCGCTTGATTTCTGATCAGCGCCCTACCGGATGCGCTTCCTCCACTTAGGGTGGTCTTTAGTCAGGGTCTCCCAGGTGTTAGTGGGGATGTTGCGCTTTATCAGGGAGGCTTTGAGTGTGTCCTTGTAACGTTTCCGCTGCCCACCTTTGGCTCGTTTGCCGTGAAAGAGTTCTGAGTAGAGCGCTTGCTTTGGGATTCTTGTGTCTGGCATGCGAACTATGTGGCCTGCCCAGCGGAGCTGATCAAGTGTGGTCAGTGCTTCAATGCTGGGGATGTTGGCCTGGTCGAGGACGCTAATGTTGGTGTGTCTGTTCTCCCAGGGGATTTGTAGGATCTTGCGGAGGCATTGTTGGTGGTATTTCTCCAGCGACTTCAGGTGTCTACTGTACATGGTCCATGTTTCTGAGCCATGCAGGAGGGCGGGTATTACCATGAGCTTGGTGGCAGTTTTGAGGGCCTGATCTTCAAACACTCTTTTCCTCAGGCGGTCGAAGGCAGTGTTGGCACCTTTTATGTGGCACCTTATCGAATGCCTTCTGGAAATCCAAATACACCACATCCACTGGTTCCCCTTTATCCACCCGGCTCGTTACATCCTCAAAGAACTCCAGCAAATTTATCAAACATGATTTCCCCTTGATAACACCATACTGACTCTGCTTGATTGAATTTTGATTTTCCAAATATCCCACTACTGCTTCCTTAATAATGGATTCTAGCATTTTTCCAACGACAGATGTTCAGCTAACTGGTCTATAGTTTCTTGCTTTTTGTCTGCCTCCTTTTTACATAGGGCTGTTGAATTTGCGGTTTTCCAATCCGCTGGGACTGCCCCAGAATCCAGGGAATTTTGGTAGATTACAACCAATGCATCCACTATCTCTGCAGTCACTTCTCTTAAGACTCTAGGATGTAAGCCATCAGGTCCAGGGGATTTGTCCGCCTTTTGTCCCATTATTTTACCGAGTACTACTTCATTAGTGATTGTATTAAGTTCCTCCCTCCCTATAGCCCCTTGATTATCCACTATTGGGATGTTTTTAGTGTCTCCTTTTCCTTTCTGTCTGTCCTTCCGAATTGTCAAATACCCCTGAATATTTAATTCCCAGTCCTGGTCACCTTGCAACCACATCTCTATAATGGCTATCAGATCATACCCATTTATTTCTATTTGTGTCGTCAACTCATCTATCTTGTTACGAATGTTGCGTGCATTCAGATAAAGAGCTTTTAATTTTGTCTTTTTACCATTTTTCCCCACTCTGACCCCACTTTCTGATGCACTCTTGTGTGTATACGCTCTGTCCCTTCCTATCACACTCTGGTTATCATTACACCTACCGCTACCCTGCACTATTGCCTTCTCCTTTCTCTCTGACTTTTTAAATTTACGCTCATCGGATCCCTCCTTCCCTCCCCCCTACTAATTAGTTGAAAGTCCTATCTACAGCCCTAGTTATTCGATTCGCTTGGACACTGGTCTCAGCCTGGTTTAAATGAAGCTCGTCCCGACGGAACAGCTCCCTCTTACCCCAGTACTGGTACCAGTAACCCATGAATTGAAACCCATTTCTCCCACACCAATCTTTGAGCTACGCGTTCATCTCTCTGATCTTATTTACCCAATGTAAATGTGCTCGTGGCTCAAGTAGTAATCCAGAGATTATTACCTTTGTGGTTCTGCTTTTTAATTTAGCTCCAATTGCGTTTACTCCCTCAGCAGAACCTCTTTCTTTGTTCTACCTATGTCATTGGTACCCATGTGGCTCTTTCCCCTCCCACTCCAAGTTCCTCTCCAGCCCAGAGGAGATGTCCTTAATCCTGGCACCGGGCAGGCAACACAGCCTTCGGGACTTATAAGAACATAGGAAATAGGAGCAGGAGTGGCCATTTGGCCCCTCGAGCCTGCTCCTCCATTCAATAAGATCATGGCTGATCTGATCCTGGCCTCAATTCCATTTCCCCGCTCACTCCCCATAACCCTTGCGAGGAGTATTCGTAATAAGGTGGACAAAGTAAATGCGCAGGCAGCTATTAACGAATATGATATCATTGGGATTACGGAGACATGGCTCCAGGGTGACCAAGGCTGGGAACTCAACATCCGGGGTATTCAACATTCAGGAAGGATAGACAGAAAGGAAAAGGAGGTGGGGTAGCGTTGCTGGTTAAAGAGGAAATTAATGCAATAGTAAAGAAGGACATTAGCTTGGATGATGTGGAATCTCTATGGGTAGAGCTGCGGAATACCAAAGGGCAGAAAACGCTAGTGAGTGTTGTGTACAGACCACCAAACAGTAGTAGTGAGCACTGGAGACAGCATCAAATAAAAAATTAGGGATACATGCAATAAAGGTACAGCAGTTATCATGGGCGACTTTAAGTTAAATAGATTGGGCTAATCAAACTGATAGCAGTACGGTGGAGGAGGATTTCCTGGAGTGTATTAGGGATGGTTTTCTAGAGCAATATGTCGAGGAACCAACTAGCGAGCTGGCCATCCTAGACTGGGTGATGTGTAATGAGAAAGGACTAATTAGCAATCTTGTTGTGCGAGGCCCCTTGGGGAAGAGTGACCATAATATGGTAGAATTCTTCATTAAAATGGAGAGTGACACAGTTAATTCAGAGATTAGGGTCCTGAACTTAAGCAAAGGTAACTTCAATGGTATGAGACGTGAATTGGCTAGAATAGACTGGTGAATGATACTTTAAGGTTTGACGGTGGATAGGCAATGGCAAACATTTAAAGATCACATGGATGAACTTCAACAATTGTACATCGCTGTCTGGGGTAAAAATAAAACGGGGAAGGTGGCTCAACCGTGGCTAACAAGGGAAATTAAGGATAGTGTTAAATCCAAGGAAGAGGCATATAAATGGGCCAGAAAAAGCAGCAAACCTGAGGACTGGGAGAAATTTAGAATTCAGCAGAGGAGGACAAAGGGTTTCATTAGGAGGGGCAAAATAGAGTATGAGAGGAAGCTTGCTGGGAATATAAAAACTGACTGCAAAAGCTTCTATAGATATGTGAAGAGAAAAAGATTAGTGAAGACAAACGTAGGTCCCTTGCAGTCAGAATCAGGTGAATTTATAATGGGGAACAAAGAAATGGCAGACCCATTGAACAAATACTTTGGTTCTGTCGTCACAAAGGAAGACACAAATAACCTTCCGGAAATACTAGGGGACCGAGGGTCCAGCGAGAAGGAGGAACTGAAGGAAATCCTTATTAGTCAGGAAATTGTGTTAGGGAAATTGATGGGATTGAAAGCCAATAAATCCCCAGGGCCTGATAGTCTGCATCCCAGAGTACTTAAGGAAGTGGCCCTAGAAATAGTGGATGTATTGGTGATCATTTTCCAACAGTCTATTGACTCTGGATCAGTTTCTATGGACTGGAGGGTAGCTAATGTAATACCACTTTTTTAAAAAGGAGGGACAGAGAAAATGGGGAATTATAGACCGGTTAGCCTGACATCAGTAGTGGGGAAAATGTTGGAATCAATTATTAAAGATGAAATAGAAGCGCATTTGGAAAGCAGTAACAGGATCTGTCCAAGTCAGCATGGATTTATAAAAGGGAAATCATGCTTGACAGATCTTCTAGAATTTTTTGAGGATGTAACTAGTAGAGTGGACAAGGGAGAACCAGTGGATGTGGTGTATTTGGACTTTCAAAAGGCTTTTGAAAAGGTCCCACACAAGAGATTGGTGTGCAAAATTAAAGCACATGGTATTGGGGGGTAATATAGTAACGTTGATAGAGAACTGGTTGGCAGACAGGAAGCAGAGAGTCAGGATAAACGGATCCTTTTCAGAATGGCAGGCAGTGACTCGTGGGGTGCCGCAGGGCTCAGTGCTAGGACCCCAGCTATTTACAATATACATCAATGATTTAGATGAAGGAATTGAGTGTAATATCCCCAGGTTTGGAGATGACACTAAGCTGGGTGGCGGTGTGAGCTGTGAGGTGGATGCTAAGAGGCTGCAGGGTGACTTGGACAGGTTAGGTGAGTGGGCAAATGCACGGCAGATGAAGTATAATGTGGATAAATGTGAGGTTATCCACTTTGGTGGCAAAAACATGAAGGCAGAATATTATCTGAATGGCGGCAGATTAGGAAAAGGGGAGGTGCAACGAGACCTGGGTGTCATGGTACATCAGTCATTGAAAGTTGGCATGCAGGTACAGCAGGCGACGAAGAAGGCAAATGGCATGTTGACTTTCATAGCTAGGGGATTTGAATATAGGAGCAGGGAGGTCTTATTGCAGTTGTACAGGGCCTTGGTGAGGCCTCACCTGGAATATTGTGTTCAGTTTTGGTCTCCTAATCTGAGGAAGGACTTTCTTGCTATTGAGGGAGTGCAGCGAAGGTTCACCAGACTGATTCCGGGGATAGCTGGACTGACATATGAGGATAGACTGGATCGACTGGGCCTTTATTCACTGGAGTTTAGAAGGATGAGGGGGACCTCATAGAAACATATAAAATTCTGACGGGACTGGACAGGTTAGATGCAGGAAGAATGTTCCCGATGTTGGGGAAGTCCAGAACCAGGGGACACAGTCTAAGGATAAGGGATAAGCCATTTAGGACTGAGATGAGGAGAAACTTCTTCTCTTAGAGAGTTGTTACCCTGTGGAATTCCCTACCGCAGAGAGTTGTTGATGCCAGTTCATTGGATATATTCAAGAGAGAGTTAGATATGGCCCTTACGGCTAAAGGGATCAAGGGGTATGGAGAGAAAGCAGGAAAGGGGTCCTGAGGTGAATGATCAACCATGATCTTATTGAATGGTGGTGCAGGCTCGAAGGGCCGAATGGCCTATTCCTGCACCTATTTTCTATGTTTCTATGACTCCCTTTATCCATTCTGCTCATTACATCCTCAAAGAACTCCAGTGAGTCCATCAAACACTGGTGTCCACCAGCTCTCACATACTGCAGTAGTCCCATATCGCCTCCCCTGCCATCTCTAATGTATTTCATTTAATTAATGAAGTTTTGATGTTTTGAATGTTTTTAGTTTTTAATCCAGGCTCTTAATTTAAACCAGTGCCCAAGAAAAAGAGAGAATACTGACCAAGCAATCACTTCCCTGCTTTCCTGTGACATCACACCTTGATTTCTATTTATTTCTTGCCCTCCCAAGTCCGTTGGTGCTGCTCCGGGCTAGCTCTTTTAGAAGTCCCGCTGATCGGCTCTCTTTTATCTCCGCCCACTCTTCCCACTCTCCCCCCTTTTCCAAAGTCCTGCTGCTCGGCTCTCTCGCGCTGATTAAAGGTTTGCCGCTCCACCCGCTCTCGTGCCCTTTCCGACGGTCCAAGGTCCCTCTGTTCCTCGACACTTCTCAGTGTCCTACCATTTAATGTGTATTCCCTTGCCTTGTTAGCCCTCCCCAAATGCATTAACTCACACTTCACGGGATTGAATTCCATTTGCCACTGTTCTGCCCACCCGACCAGTCCGGTGATATATTCCTGCAGTCTGCATCTTTCTTCCTCACTGTCGAACGCACAGCCAATTTTCGTGTCATCTGCAAACTTCTTCATGCCCACTACATTTAAGTTTAAATCATTGATATATACCATGTAAAACAAGGGGCCTAGTACTGAGACCTGCCGAACCTTCCAGTCACACAAACACCCATCGACCATTACCCTTTGCTTCCTTCACTGAGGCAATTTTGGATCCAACTTGCCGCTTTGCCCTGGATCCCATGGGCTTTTACATTCGTGACCAGTCTGTCATGTGGGACCTTTTCAAAAGCCTTGCTAAAATCCATATACACAACATCGTACGCACTACCCTCATCGACCCTTCTTGTTACCTCCTCAGAAAATTCATCATCACAGGCAGTCGCTCGGAGTCGAGGATGACGTGCTTCCACTCTAAAAGTGAGTTCTCAGGTGACTGAGGAGTCCAATGCGGGACGTACAGTCCCTGTCACAGGTGGGGCAGACAGTGGTTGAAGGAAAGGGTGGTTGGGGAGCCTGGGTTGATCCACGTTCCTTCACTTGTCTACGCTTAGTTTCTGCTTGTTGTCGGCAATGAGACTCGAGGTGCTCAACGCCCTCCTGGATGTTCTTCCTTCACTTAGGGCGGTCTTTGGCCAGGACTCCCAGGAGTCGGTGGGGATGTTGCACTTTATCAGGGAGGCTTTGAGGGTGCCCTTGAAACATTTCCTCTGCCCACCTGGGCTCGCTTGCCATGTCGAAGCTCCACATAGAGTGCTTGCTTTGGGAGTCTCGTGTTGGGCACGCGAATGATGTGGCCCGTCCAGCGAAGCTGATCAAGCTTGGTCAATGCTTCGATGCTGGGGATGTTGGCCTGAGCGAGAACACTTATGTTGGTGCGTCTATCCTGCCAATGGATTTACAGGATCTTGTGGAGGCAACGCTGGTGCTATTTCTCCAGCGTTTTAAGATGTCTGCTGTATATAGTCCACGTCTCTGAGCCATATAGGAGGGCGGGTATCACTACTGCCCTGTAGACCATAAGATTGGTGCTAGATTTGAGATCCTGGTCTTCAAACACTCTCTTCCTCAGGCCACCGAAGGCTTCGCAGGCACACTGGAGGTGGTGTTGGACCTCGTTGTCAATGTCTGCCCTTGCTGATAGTAGGCTCCTGATGTATGGAAAATGATCCATGTTGTCCAAGGCTTCGTCGTGAATTTTGATAATCGGGGTGCATTGCTGTATGGTGGGGTCAGGTTGGTAGAGGACCTTTGTCTTACAGATGTTTAGTGTAAGGCCCATGCTCTCTCACGCCTCGGTGAAGGTGTTGACGATGGCTTGGAGTTCGGCCTCCAAGTGTGCGCAGACGGATGGGACGACCTTGGATCTGGCCTGGAGGTGGTGCAGTTTGAACAGATTCTCATCTGTTCTATAATTTAGCTCCACTCCAGCGGGGAGCTGGCTGTGAGATGGAGCATTGCAGCAAGGAAGATCGAAAAGAGCGTTGGTGCAATGACGCAGTCTTGCTTGACCCCGGTCCGGCCGTGGTTTGGGTCTGTGGTGGATCCATTGGTCAGGATCACGGCTTGCATGTCATCGTGAAGCAGATGGAGGATGGTGATAAACTTTTGAGGGCAGCCAAAACTGAGGAGGTCGCTCCATAATCCCTCAAGGTTGACGGTGTCAAAGGCCTTTGTAGGGCCAAAGAAGGCCATGTACAATGGTTGGTGCTGTTCTCTGCATTTCTCTCGTAGTTGTCGCGCGAAGATCATGTCTGTTGTACCCCTTAGTGGATGGAATCCGCACTGACTCTAACGAGCAGCTCTTCAGCCACAGGGAGAAGACAATTGCAGAGGATTCTTGCAATGATTTTCCCTGTGGCCGACAGCAGGGAGATTCCTCTGTAGTCACCACAGTCGAATTTATCCCATTTTTTGAAGATGGTCACAATTATGGCGTCCCTGGCATGCGCTTCTCCTTCCAGATAAGAGAAATGAGTTTATGTATTCATGTCAATTGTGCTTCAGGAGGATTCCATCTGCTCTGGAGGCCTTGTTGTTCTTCAACTGACGGATAGCCTTTTCTATCTCGTGCCGGGCTGGGGTTGTGCTGAGATGGTGGTGGGTAGCATGCAGCGGGATGGAATCGAGGACACTCGCGTCAAAGACAGATTCTCGGTTAAATGCTCCTTCCAACGGGCACTGACTGCCTCTCTGTCCTTGATGAGCACCTCACCATTCTTGACTAGCAGTAGGGTAGGACCTTGGGTGCTTGGACCATAGGTGGTCTTGACTGCGCTGAAGAATTCATGCACGTTGTGATTGTCGGCGAATTGCTGGATCTCCTGCGCTTTCTCCACCCACCATCTGTTCTTTAGGTCACAGGTTTTTTGTTGGACCTCAGCCTTCGGCCGTATGTAGAGGTGTTTTCTTGCTCTCGTGTTGGGTTGCTGTTTTAAATTCAGAAATGCCTTGTGCTTGTGGCTAATTAGTTCCTGGATCTTCTGGTCGTTCTCGTCAAACCAGTCTTGGTGTTTCCTAGTCGAGTGACTGAGTGTCTCTTCTCAGGTGCTGATTATGGAGGCTTCAAGGTCAGACTGTGGGCACTCTGCGTCTCTGGTTCATCGAGGGCTGCCAGGTTGGCAGTGAGGCGCTGGCTGAATAGGGCTTTCTTATTAGGGTCTTTGAGTGCCTCTGCGTTGATTTTCCTGCGACATTGTTTCTATTGCTGTCGCTATTTTGGGACCACATTGATGTTAATAATGGAGCGGATTAGGCAGTGGTCCGTCCAGCAGTCATTGGCTCTTGTCACGGCGCGGATGATGCGCACGTCGTTGCGGTTCCTCGCTCAGACGATGATATAGTCGAGCAAATGCCAGTGTTTGGAGCGAGGGTGTTGCCATGATGCCTTGCACGTGTCCCTCTGATGGAACAAGGTGTTGGTCATGACAAGATCGTGTTCTAGGCATTTTGCAGGAGCAGGATACCGCTGGAGTTGGTTTTCACTACCCCCTCTCTGCCAATCACACCTCCCCAGAGGTTTGTGTCCTTACTGACTCTGGCGTTGAAATCGCCGAGGAGGGTCAAAAAATTCAATCAAGTTAGTCAGGCACGACCTTCCCATAACAAATCCAAGCTAACTGTCCTTGATTAATCCTTGCCTTTCTAAATGAAGATTTATCCTGTCCATCAGAATTTGCCCACCATGAAGGTTAGGCTGACTGGCCTGTAATTACTCGGTCTATCCCTTTCTCCCTTTTTAAATAACGGTACAATGTTAGCAGTCCTCCTATCCTCCGTACCACACCTGTAGTCAGAGAGAATTGGAAAATGATGGTCAGATCCTCTGCTATTTCCTCCCTTGCTTCTCTTATCAGCCTGGGATACTAATGCAACTGGCAATTTATCTACTTTCAAAGATGCTAAACCTCTTAATATTTGCTGCTGTGGGTGTGGTGTGGTGTCCCAGGCCCCAGTTACTGCACTAGTATAAATGAGTACTTTGCATCTGTGTTCACTGTAGCAGTAAAGAAGCAGGCAATCGCGATATTGGACAGGATAAAAATATATAAAGAGGAGAGACTTAAAAGGTTGACTTGAAAGGTTCCCTGGTCCGATGGGATGCATCTTAGGTTACTGAGGGAAGTAAGGGTGGAAATTGCAGAGGCTTTAGCCACAATCTTCCAGTCCTCCTTGGATAAGGTGTTGGTGCCACAGGACTGGAGGATTGCAACGGTTACACCCCTGTTTAAAAAAGGGAGAGGGATAAACCCAGCAGCTACAGGCCAGTCAGTCTAACGTCAGTGGGGGAACTGTTAGAGACAATAATCCAGACAAAATTAATTGGTATTTGGAAAAGTATGGGCTAATAAATGAAAGTCAGCAGGGATTTGTTAAAGGCAAATTGTAGTTACATCTCTAACTTTTTTCAGTTCTGACGAAGGGTCATCGACCTGAAACGTTATCTGTTTCTCTCTCCACAGATGTTGCCTGACCTGCTGAGTATTTCCAGCATTTTCTGTTTTTATTTCATGTTGAACTAACTTGATTGAGTTCTTTGATCAGGGTAGTGCAGTTGATGTTGTGTATATGGACTTTCAAAAGGTATTTGACAAAGTGCCACATGACAGACTTGTTAGCAGAATTGAAGCCCCTGAGCTTAAGGGGACAGTAATACTGTGGATACAAACTTGGCTAACTGACTGAAAACAGAGAGTTGTGATGACCAGTTGTTTCTCAGACTGAGGGAGGTATACAGTGCTGTTCCCCAGGGGTCGGTATTGGGAACAATGTATTTTTTGATGTATGTTAATGACCCTGACTTGGGTATACTGGGCATAAAGTTTGCAGATGATACAAAACTCGGAAATATAATAAACAGTGAGGAGAATAGTAACGGACTTCAGGAGGACAGAGACAGACTGGTGAAATGGGCAGACACATGGCAGATGGAATTTCATGCAAAAAAAATGTTTAGTGATGCATTTTGGAAGGAAGAATGAGGAGAGGCAATATAAACTACACAGTACAATTTTAAAAGGGGTGCAGGAACAGAGGTTGTATATACACAAATCTTTGAAGGTTATTGAGGCATATGGGCTGCTTAGATTTCTAAGCACAGACACAAAGTATAAAACTAGGGAAGTTATCCTAAATCTTTTATAAAACACTGGTTAGGCCTCACCTGGAGTACTGTGTACAGTTTTGGTCTCCTTACCTAAAGAAGGATATACTCGTGGATTCTTCAGCTGGGTCATTGAATATATTTAAGGTGGAGATAGACCGATATTTGAACGATATGGGAGTCAAGGGCTATGGGGAGCGGGCAGAGAAGTGGAGTTGAGGCCAAGATCAGACCGGCCATGATACTGAATGGTGGAACAGGCTCGAGGGGCCGAAGGCCTACTCTGCTCCTATTTCTTTTGTTCTTGTGTTAACCAGAGTGCCACAGATTTAAGATAATAGGCAAAAAAACAAAAGTGAGAAGAATTTTTTTACACCGTGAGTTGTGATCTGGAATGCGCTGCCTGAAAGGTAGGTGGAAGCAGATTCAATAATAACTTTCAAAAGGGAATTAGATAAATATTTGAAAAGAAGAAAATGTGCAGGGCTGCGGTGAAAGAGCAGGGGAGAGGGTCTAATGGGATAGGCCTTTCACAGGCACGATGGGCTGAATGACCTCCTTGCATTCTATCAACCTATAACCTTCCTCAGAATGAGTTCTTGTACTGACAATTATGATGAATAAAATATTCACTAAACTTCCTGTTTGATTGCCAGGAGGATGTTTCCATGGCAGCAACTGTTCTGGAGATGCTTCTGAAGCTGGTGCTGCTGATCGGACTGACCATCACTGTGTTTGGCTATTCCTACTCCCAGCTGGCCCTGGATATCTATGGTGGATCAATGCTCAGCTCTGGCACAGGTATTGCTGACTGTGTGCAAGGTCTATCACTTCTGATCACATCCCAAGAGATGTCGTTTGTGCAACTTCATGAGAACAGCTTCTGTGATGGAGGGCTTGGGGGAGGGAGGCGCGAGAGGGATCTGTGGGGGAGGGAGGTGGGGGGTCTGTAGGGGAGGGAGTGTGGGTCCGTGGTGGAGAGAGGCGGGGGAGGGAGATAGGCATGGGGTCCGTGGGGGAGGGAGATAGGCGGGGGTCGGTGGGGGAGATAGGCGGGGAGTGCATGAGGCATGGAGGTGGGGGGGGGAGCGTCCGTGGGGGAGAGAGATGGGGGGTCTGTATGGGAGGGAGGCGGGGCGTCCATGAGGGAGGGAGGGAGGGAGGTAGGGGAGGGAGTGTGGGTCTGTGGGGGAGGGATATAGGCGGTGGGTTCGTGGGGGAGGGAGATGGGGGGTCCGTGGGGCATGGAGGCGGGGGTAGCATCCATGGGGGTGGGGGTGGGGGGTCCATGGGGGAGGGAGGTGTGTGGGGGAGGGGGAGTATGGGTCCATGGCGGAGGGCACGGGGGAGGGAGGAGCTGTCGAAGTAAGTTCATGTGTAGTATTCTTTGAGATCTTTCATGCTGCATGTGACGGTGTTGCGAAAGAAACCTCCAGCCCGTGTTTAGCATATTGATGATCTCTCGGCATCGTGGAATGCTATAGCTGTTGGAGCACGGGGAGACACGGAGGGGGTTTCGGGGGTGGGGGATCCGTGAGGGAGGGGGCGGCAGTGGGTCCGTGGAGGAGAGGGCGCAGGGGATCTGTGGAGGAAGGAACGGGGAGTCAGTGGGGGGTGGAGGGGGTGGACGTGGAGAGGCAGTGGGGGTTTCGGGGGGTGGGGAGAGGTGCAAAGGTGGGGGGCCAGTTGGTGGTCGAGGGATGGGATTGTGGTGGAGGTGAAGTTGGGGGAGGAGGGATGGCACAGTGACCGGGGGTGTATGAGGCAAGGTGGGATGTGGGGAGTTTGTGGGGGGGAGGTGTGGCGTGTGGGGGGAGAGTTGGCGAGGGTCTTGTGGGGGGGGCGGAGGTGGGTTGGGTGGACGGAGAGTGGCTAGGCGGGGGGACGGGCGGATGCCAGGCTGGGTGGACGGAGAGTGGAGAATCTTGAAGTTCCTGCTCAAAATGTTGCTGCTTTAAATATTAATTGCATTTTGGAATCTACATTATGCATGTGTTTTACACTGAAATGGATTTAAAATGCAGGATTCGACCATTGACTGTTCGCATTCGGTGCTGGGTGAAAATTCCTGGTATATTTTATTTATTGTTTTTGTATTAATTCGCTTTTAATCGCTCCACCATTGGTGGCCGTGCCTTCAGCTGCCTGGGCCCTAAACTCTGGGATTACCTCTCCTTTAAGACGCTCCTTAAAATGGACGTGTTAGTTTACAACAACTAAAGTTCTGGGTCCCCTTGATCAAAAGATCTGATTGCTGATTTGGTCCCCTTGGAGGATAAGGCTCACCCACCAGTTTCTCTGGAATGCGTAATTAGAACGGGCCTGTCTTTGTAATCAGTAACTTTGCAAAGTGCAACTCGAGCCATTCTGACTGCCGACTCCAGGCAGGAGAGAGCTCACTTGGAATAGATAGGGCTCACTCTCGCGTTAAGACTTAGTTCCCCCCCCCCACCCCCCACAAAACAAGTTCATTCCCCGACCTCCATCCGCCCTATCCTCCCCCCTCCTGCCCCTCCCCCACCCGGTTGCCCAGCCAAAGTGCCTGTCCTCCCGCTGCCCAAATTCTTGACGACCATCTGCTCGGATTCCTGACCACCTGCCACTGTCCAGGTTCCTCCCCCACAGATTCATAACCTTCTTTCCTCCACCCCCAACAAGTTCCTGACCGTAGCCATAGATGGGGCATTGTGTGTGGCTCCCGGATTGTTAACCGGTATATTGAGCTATGAAGTGAATAATGACAAGTGTCGTAACTTCTGGATTTTGTCCTATCCAATGATGTCTCCTGCCACACACGCACCGAGCTTTCCGAGAAATCAACCAGATGTAGGGGGAGGAGAGGGAGAATGTGGTGCAGGTATAAAGGGGTGGGTTGGAAGAATGTGATCCATCTTACCATCTGGATCGTGTTATCGCTCACAACCCCCCCCCCCCGACCCCCCCACACCTGAATCACGTACTTTCCCCATCCCACCATGCTTTCTGTGCTCTTTACCCCCCCTCACAGAGGTCCTGACCCCCTCTCCCCTGTTCCCACTTTTTGATGAGGTAACCAGGAGGGTCGATGAGGGCAGTGCTTACGATGTACTGTATATGAATTTTAGCAAGGCTTTTGATGAGGTCTCACATGGCAGACTGGTCACAAAAGTAAAAGCCCATGTGATCCAGGGCAAAGTGGCAAGTTGGATCCAAAATTGGCTCAGAGGCAGGAAGCAAAGGGTAATGGTTGATGGGTGTTTTTGTGACTGGAAGGCTGTTTCCAGTGGAGTTCCACAGGGCTCAGTGCTGGGTCCCTTGCTTTTTGTGGTATATATCAATGATTTAGACTTGAATGCAGGGCGTATGATTTAAGAAGTTTGCAGATGTTACTAAAATCGGCTGTGTGGTTGATAATGAAGAAGAAAGCTGTAGATTGCAGAAAGATATCAATGTACTGGTCAGGTGGGCAGAACAATGGTAAATGGAATTTAATCCTGAGAAGTGTGAGGTAATGCATTTGGGGAGGGCTTATAAGGCAAGGGAATACACATTAAATGGTAGAACAACTGAGAAGTGTAGAGGAACAAAGGGATCTTGGAGTGCAGGTCCACAGATCCCTGAAGGTAGCAGGCCAGGTAGCTAAGGTGGTTAAGAAGGCATATGGAATACTTGCCTTTATTAGTCGAGGCATAGAATACAAGAGCAAGGAGGTGATGCTTGAACTGTATAAAACACTGGTTAGGCCACAGCTGGAGTACTGCGTGCAGTCCTGGTCACCACTATACAGGAAAGATGTGATTGCACTCGAGGGGGTACAGAGGAGATTTATGAGAATATTGCCTGGACTGGAGAATTTTAGCTATGGATAGGCTGGGTTTGTTTTCTTTGGAACAGAGGAGGTTGAGGGGAGATCTTATTGAGGTATATAAAATGATGAGGGGCCTGGATAGAGTGGATAGGAAGGACTTATTTCCCTTAGCAGAGGCATCAACAACCAGGGGGCAGAGATTTAAAGTAATTGGGAGGAGATTTGAGGAGAAATTACTTCACCCAGAGGGTGGTTGGGGGTCTGGAACTCACTACCTGAAAGGGTGGCAGAGGCAGAAACCGTCACCACATTTAAAAAGTACTTGGATATGCACTTGGAAGTGCCATTACCTACAGGGCTACGGACCAAGAGCTGGAAAGTGGGATTAGGCTGGATAGCTCTTTGTCAGCTGGCGTGGACACAATGGGCCAAAGTGGCCTCCTTCCGTGCTGTAAATTTCTATGATTCTCTCTCTCTCTCTCTCTCTCTGTCCCCCCCGGTCTCTCCCGCTCCGTCCCCCGTTACCCCACCCCCCCGGTCTCTCCCGATCCGCCCGCCCCCCTCCCCCTCCGGTCTCTCCCGCTCCCTCCTGTTTGTATCTGTAAAGCATGCACTCCCATATTCCGCCACCAGAGAGCTCATCCCCTGAAGTCCCAAGGGATCCCAGCATCCCTTGGGAGCACTGTATATAAGCCGGCCCCTAAGGTCTGTTCCTCACTCTGGAGTGTCTTATTAAAGACTGAGGTCTTTAACCTCCCTGAGGTCTTTAACCTCCCTGTGTGCAGCCTCATCTGTGTTAGGAACACAATAACTGGCGACGAGAATACGAATCCAACGCAAAGATGCAGCAAACTCTGGACATCCTGGAGAAGTTCTCGGAGGGTGAGGACTGGGAAGCCTATGTCAAATGGCTTGACCAGTACTTTGTAGCCAACGAGCTGGATGGAGAAGGAAGCGCTGCAAAAAGGAGAGTGGTCCTCCTCACAGTCTGCGGGACACCGACCGACAGCCTCATGAAGAATCTTCTGGCTCCGGTGAAACCCACAGATAAGTCGTATGAGGAGCTGTGTACACTGGTTCAGGAGCATCTTAACCCAAGGGAGAGCGTGCTGATGGCGAGGTATCGGTTCTACACATGCCAGCGATCTGAAGGTCAGGAAGTGGCGAGCTACGTCGCCGAGCTAAGGCGACTTGCAGGACAATGTGAGTTTGATGGCTACCTGGAGCAAATGCTCAGAGACTTTTTTTGTACTGGGCATTGGCCACGAGACCATCCTACGAAAACTTTTGACTGCAGAGACACCGACCCTCAGTAAGGCATTGCGATAGCACAGGCGTTTATGTCCACCAGTGATAACACCAAACAAATCTCTCAGCATACAAGTGCTAGCAATGTTCATAAATTAACTGGAACTGTGTTTGCGAGCAGAAATGTACAGGGCAGAACCCACAAGTCTGCAACTGCCAGCAGGCCTCAGGTGATCCAGATGACTCAGTCCCCAACAAAGGATGAATGCAAGGCAATTCACACTTGTTGGCGTTGTGGAGGCTTCCATTCAGCCTATTCATGCTGCTTCAAAGGGTATGTTTACAAGAGCTGTGAAACAATGGGACACCTCCAACAAGCTTGCAAACAAGCTGCAAGCTCTACAAAACCTGCTAACCACCAAGTGGCAGAGGAAGATCGATCCATGGTGGATCAAAGCAATTTCAAGCCTCAGAGAGGAGGCAGATGCTGAAGTACAAGGGGTGCACACATTTTCGACGAAATGTCCACCTATAATGCTAAACGTAAAATTGAATGGCTTACCCGTAGCCATGGAACTGGATATTGGCGCTAGCCAATCCATCATGAGTAAAAAAATGTTTGAGAGACTGTGGTGCAACAAGGCATTCAGACCAGCCCTGAGCCCCATCCACATGAAACTGAGAACGTACACCAAAGAGCTTATCACTGTCCTCGGCAGCGCCATGGTCAAGGTCACCTACGAGTGCACGGTGCACGAACTGCCACTCTGGATTGTCCCGGGCAATGGCCCCACACTGCTTGGAAGGAAAATCCGCTGGAACTGGGATGACAGCCGAGTGCTATCACATGTCGATGAGGCCTCGTGTACCCAGGTTCTTAACAAATTTCCTTCCCTTTTTTAGCCAGGCATTGGAAACTTTTCCGGGCGAAGGTGCGGATCCACTTGGTCCCAGAGGCACAACCCATTCACCACAAGGCGCGAGCGGTACCTCACACGATGAGGGAGAGAGTGGAAATCGAGCTGTACAGGCATCATCTCCCCAGTGGAATTCAACGAGTGGGCCAGCCCGATCGTGCCATCACTTTTGAGTACTGGAACAGTCAGGATTTGCGGCGATTATAAAGTAACTATTAATCGTTTCTCGCTACAGGACCAATACCCGCTACCTAAGGCAGACAACCTATTTGCGACGCTGGCAGGAGGCAAGACGTTTACCAAGCTCGACCTGACTTCGGCCTACATGACGCAGGAGCTGGAGGAGCCTTCGAAGGACCTCACCTGGGACAAGGGACTGTTCATCGACAACAGATGCCCGTTTGGAATTCGGTCGGCTGCAGCGATCTTCCAGAGAAACATGGAGAGCCTACTCAGGTCGGTACCACACACGGTGGTCTTTCAGGACGACATATTGGTCACGGATCGGGACACCGCCGAGCACCTACAAAACCTGGAGGAGGTATTCCAGCGACTGGATCGCATAGGGCTGCGGCTGAAGAGGTCAAAATGCGTCTTCATGGCAACAGAAGTGAAGTTTTGGGGAGAAAGATCGTGGCGGATGGCATTTGGTCCACAGACGCCAAGACAGAGGCTATCAGGAACGTGCCCAGGTCACAGAACGTCACAGAGCTACGGTCGTTCCTGGGACTCCTCAACTATTTTGGTAACTTCCTACCGGGGTTAAGCACCCTTTTGGAGCCCCTACAAGTGTTATTGCACAAAGGTGAGAACTGGGTAAGGGGAAAAAAACCAAGTAATTGCTTTTGAGAGAGCCAGAAACATTTTATGCTCCCAACAAGTTGCTTGTATTGTATAACCCGTGTAAAAGACTTGTGCTAGCATGTGACGCGTCGTTGTACGGAGTCGGGTGTGTATTACAACAAGCTAATGTTGTGGGGAAGTTGCAACCTGTCGCCTATGCTTCCAGGAGCTTGTCTAAGGCCAAGAGGGCCTACAGCATGATTGAGAAAGAGGCATTAGCGTGTGTGTTCGGGGTAAAGAAAATGCATCAGTATCTGTTTGGCCTCAAATTTGAGTTGGAAACCAATCACGAGCTAGAAAGTGGGATTAAGCTGGGCGGCTCCTCGTTGGCCAGTGAGGACACAATGGGCCGAATGGTCTCTTTCTGTGCTGTAAATTTCCATGATTCTGAGGCCATTGGGCTTGGGGTAAGATCAGGTTCCATTGTGACAGCCGCCACAGTCACATTGCTCACTGCCTAGAGTTGACATGAAGAACCATCACTTGGGGGAAGCAGCAGAGGGTGACCGTTGCCCCTGACACAATTCACAGTATCAGTCTATAGAGTGTGAGGGGGGGTCGATGAACAGGCCTGAGATGTAACAGTTTGCTGTGTCTCACTAGGTCCGGCCCTCCTGCGTTGTTACTGTGTCTATGTGCTGCTCCTGGCTGTGAACGGAGTGACCGAATGTTTCACGTTTGCTGCGATGAGTAAGGAGGAGGTTGACCGGTGAGTGACTGAGGCTGTTGATGATGTTCGTTCTAGTTCTCAAAGTCAATAAGCTTCTGGAAACGTTGAGGTCAGGTATTTATAGATTTTTTGAGCGTACAGAACATGCAATAATACTTAAAATATAGAACTTACAAGCACACCTGATGGTTAGTGACTCAAGTGCATTGCAGTTCTGAGCTCATTATTCAGGCTGCTCAGACCCTCCGAATCCAACTGCTCATCACCGTCTGACACTTTGACACTTTTCTGACTACATTTCACACATCTCTACATTACAGGATTACACCAAAAGTTCAACTATATGTTCATAAAAGGAGAATCTAATTGGACTTATACTTCAACAATTTCTTTAGTTAATGAACTGGCTTCAGGCTCTTTTTCCATTGGGCTAACAAGTTCGATATAACTCCCTCTGTGTTATCTTCGCAATAATTCTCTCTCCGTTCTATGCAATTACTGTTCCACCCAGTGAAGTGTTTTTTTGGAGAATTTTGTGAGCACTGGGGATTGAATGCTTTCTATTTCAGACTTTCGCGAATCTGCCCTGCCATTTCCCCTCCCGCCTCCCAGTCCCGAGTCAGATCCCCCCCTGCCCCGGTCCCAAGTCTGATTGGGAGAGTTCGGGGTTTTCCATCACTGATTTCCTCGGGGTGCAGCTGTGAATATTCACAGGATAAACAGACCTATATTATAACAGTGACTCACTTTGCTAAGGTTACATTTAGCGGCGCCCTGGGGTCGTGAAAGTCTCTGTAATAAATGCAAGTCTTTTATGATACTTTGTTTAATATTTGATTGTTTTATTGAAGGTATAACTATATGATGCTGGCTCTGTCGCTTTCATTTCTTGGCCTCTCCTATTTCTTGACATGGTGGCAAGGGGCTGTAGGCTTTATTTTGGCAAACTGCCTGAATATGGGACTGCGGATTGCTCACAGCCTCCAATACATCAGCCGTTACTTCAGACTGACCCAGAGTCGGCCACTCGCAGGCCTCAAGCTCCCGGGACCTTTGCTACTGGTCTATCTCGGCAGTGCAATAGTGACTGCGCTTTCACAGGTAGGTGAGCGGCAACAACATCAGGGTCACCCCACAACATATCTGAGGGCAAGTTACCCACAACAGGCTGCCCCTGTCACATGGTGTCGCTCCATACCCCCACTCCCCGTGTCGCATGGTGTCGCTGCCCACTCCCTGTGTCGCTACCCACGCCCCGTGTCGCAGGGTGTGGCTGCCCACTCCCCGTGTTGCTGCCCACTCCCCGTGTCGCAGGGTGTGGCTGCCCACTCCCCGTGTTGCTGCCCACTCCCCGTGTCGCAGGGTGTGGCTGCCCACTCCCCGTGTTGCAGCCCACTCCCCGTGTCGCAGTGTGTCGCTGCCCACTCCCTGTGTCGCTGCCCACGCCCCGTGTCGCAGGGTGTGGCTGCCCACTCCCCGTGTTGCTGCCCACTCCCCGTGTCGCAGCCCACGCCCCGTGTCGCAGGGTGTGGCTGCCCACTCCCCGTGTTGCTGCCCACTCCCCGTGTCGCAGCCCACTCCCCGTGTCGCACGGTGTCGCTGCCCACTCCCCGTGTCGCTGCCCACTCCCCGTGTCGCTGCCCACTCCCCGTGTCGCACGGTGTCGCTGCCCACTCCCCGTGTCGCTGCCCACTCCCCGTGTCGCACGGTGTCGCTGCCCACTCCGTGTCGCTGCCCACTCCCCGTGTCGCACGGTGTCGCTGCCCACTCCCCGTGTCGCTGCCCACTCCCCGTGTCGCTGCCCACTCCCCGTGTCGCACGGTGTCGCTGCCCACTCCCCGTGTCGCACGGTGTCGCTGCCCACTCCCCGTGTCGCACGGTGTCGCTGCCCACTCCCCGTGTCGCTGCGTGTCGCTGCCCACTCCCCGTGTCGCACGGTGTCGCTGCCCACTCCCCGTGTCGCTGCCCACTCCCCGTGTCGCTGCCCACTCCCCGTGTCGCTGCCCACTCCCCGTGTCGCAGTGTGTCGCTGCCCACTCCCCGTGTCGCTGCCCACTCCCCGTGTCGCAGTGTGTCGCTGCCCACTCCCCGTGTCGCAGTGTGTCGCTGCCCACTCCCCGTGTCGCTGCCCACTCCCCGTGTCGCTGCCCACTCCCCGTGTCGCTGCCCACTCCCCGTGTCGCTGCCCACTCCCCGTGTCGCTGCCCACTCCCCGTGTCGCTGCCCACTCCCCGTGTCGCTGCCCACTCCCCGTGTCGCTGCCCACTCAGTGTGTCGCTGCCCACTCCCCGTGTCGCACGGTGTCGCTGCCCACTCCCCGTGTCGCAGCCCACTCCCCGTGTCGCACGGTGTCGCTGCCCACTCCCCGTGTCGCAGTGTGTCGCTGCCCACTCCCCGTGTCGCTGCCCACTCCCCGTGTCGCACGGTGTCGCTGCCCACTCCCCGTGTCGCAGTTTGTCGCTGCCCACTCCCCGTGTCGCAGCCCACTCCCCGTGTCGCAGTGTGTCGCTGCCCACTCCCCGTGTCGCACGGTGTCGCTGCCCACTCCGTGTTGCTGCCCACTCCCCGTGTCGCTGCCCACTTCCCGTGTCGCACGGTATCGCTGCCCCCCCTCTCTTCTCTTCCCTCCCCCCCCCCCCCCCATGTCACACGGTATCGCTGCCCCCCCTCTCTTCTCTTCCCTCCCCCCCCCCCCCCATGTCACACGGTGTCGCTGCCCCCCCCCTCTCTTTCTCCCCCCCCCCCCCCCCCCCCGGCTATGTGTCTCACTCTCTCACACTATGAGCTGCACTGTTTTGTTCCCAGGCCGCGCTGTGCTGTGAGCAGGGTTTGATGTTCCGAATCGTTCATGTCCTGCTCGGGGCTGTGTGTTTCATCGTTGTCCTCACCACAATCTTCCTCACCGAGCCCAAACTGGTTCAGTTTGTGAGAACTCAATTCTTTTCCCGGGACAAGAAAGAAGCGTCAAAATGGGAATGAAACTAGCGGAGTGACGATTACAGGACATGCGGAGACCGACACCAGCAGGCCTGGTCTGGGGTGAATCGTGCTGAAGGTTGTACCGGACGACAGTGGACTCCAATCCTGCACTTCAATCCTTATAAAATCACAGGAATTAAAAGCTGTCGTTGCGGAAATCTTCAGCCTGGCTCCCTGATGGGTGCGTTTCACCAGAGCTTGGTGCAGTTTGTTTGTCAATTGGAATATTTTATTGGGGGTGGGGATCGATACGAAGAGGACCCGAGATGGACTTATGGATCCCTGGCCATTCGGAGCATCCAGCTGAAATTATTGACAAGCCTGTTGTATACACACGTTTTATTGTGTACACTGCGTCAGAAATCTAACCATGTGTTTACAGACTCCTGTTTATACTCTGTACATGTACTGTAGAGGTGTAGGCTACTGGTGCCAGGTGGGAGTGTGCGGTGGGGTCGGGGGTGCCGGGAGTGGGGGTCGGGTGTGCCAGGAGTGGACGCCAGGGTCAGGTCGGGGGTGCCAAGAGTGGATGCCGTGGTCGGGTGTGCTGGGAGTGGACGTCGGGTCGGGGGTGCCGGGAGTGGACGTCGGGTCGGGTCAGGTGTGCCGGGAGTGGACGCCGGGGTCGGGTCGGGGGTGCCGAGAGTGGACGCCGGGGTCGGGTCGGGGGTGCCGAGAGTGGACGCCGGGGTCGGGTCGGGGGTGCCGAGAGTGGACGCCGGGGTCGGGTCGGGGGTGCCGGGAGTGTACGTCGGGTCGGGTCGGGGGTGCCGGGAGTGGACGCCGGGGTCGGGGGTGCCGGGAGTGGACGCCGGGGTCGGGGGTGCCGGGAGTGGACGCCGGGGTCGGGGGTGCCGGGAGTGGACGCCGGGGTCGGGTCGGGGGTGCCGAGAGTGGACGCCGGGGTCGGGTCGGGGGTGCCAGGAGTGGACGTCGGGTCGGGTCGGGGGTGCCGGGAGTGGACGCCGGGGTCGGGTGTGCCGGGAGTGGACGCCGGGGTCGGGTGTGCCCGGAGTGGACGCCGGGGTCGGGGGTGCCGGGAGTGGACGCCGGGGTCGGGGGTGCCGGGAGTGGACGCCGGGGTCGGGTCGGGGGTGCCGAGAGTGGATGCCGGGGTCGGGTGTGCCGAGAGTGGACGCCGGGGTCGGGGGTGCCGAAAGTGGATGCCGGGGTCGGGTCAGGGGTGCCGAGAGTGGACGCCGGGGTCGGGTCGGGGGTGCCGAGAGTGGACGCCGGGGTCGGGTCGGGGGTGCCGAGAGTGGACGCCGGGGTCGGGTCGGGGGTGCCGAGAGTGGACGCCGGGGTCGGGTCGGGGGTGCCGAGAGTGGACGCCGGGGTCGGGTCGGGGGTGCCGAGAGTGGAAGCCGGGGTCAGGTGTGCCGGGAGTGGACACCGGGATCAGGTCGGGGGTGCCGGAGTGGACGCCGGGGCCGGGAATGGACGCCGGGGTCGGGGGTGCCGGGCGTGGACGCCGGGGTCAGGTTGGGGGTGCTGGGAGTGGACGCCGGGGTCAGGTTGGGGGTGCTGGGAGTGGACGCCGGGGTCAGGTTGGGGGTGCCGGGGGTGGAGACCGGGGTCGGGGGTACCGGGAGTGGACGCAGGGGTCGGGGGTGCCGGGAGTGGCCGCCGGGGTCAGGTCGGGGGTGCCGGGCGTGGATGCCGGGGTCGGGTTGGGGGTGCCGGGAGTGGACGCCGGGGTCAGGTTGTGGGTGCTGGGGGTGGAGACCGGGGTCGGGGGTACCGGGAGTGGACGCAGGGGTCGGGGGTGCCGGGAGTGGCCGCCGGGGTCAGGTCGGGGGTGCCGGGAGTGGAGGCTGGGGCCGGACGCCGGGGTCTGGTGTGCAGGGAGTGGATGCCGGGGGTGGACGCCGGTCGTGAGTGCCGGGAGTGGACGCTGGGGTCGGGGGTCGAGCCAGGGGTGCCGGGGTGGACGCCGGGCCAGGGTGAGGTGGAGGAAGGTGTATCCTTGGCTGCCTGATACTTGATCAGCATTCCCCCTGCCACCAGCAACATCCGTTTGATTGTTTTAAACAACATGGGTCTACGTTGAAGACCTCAGAGCAAGTCCGGCATGTTGTAAACCGAGGTCCTTGAACAGGCAGCAACTTTATTTACATGTTTAAGGGGCCTGACATTTGTTTTCAGAGGTTGGCCGGGACATTGTGAATTTTACAGATTGGGTCTGCGTTTTCCCACCGCTAAACTGGTATGATTTCGAAACCATGGGGCAACATGAGCCAATTGTGGACCCACTATTAATATATGAGCGGAGCTTGCAGTTGATGAAAAGTCTCAAATCTCAAATGGTCGGTTTATTTAAAGAGATTTGATAATACAATCTTGTTTTCTAATTAGATGCTTTCTGATCCAGAAACTTTATAGATTAATAAATCACAACCACTCGCTCTGCGGGATGTGAAATCAGGAAGTAACTTTTATTTTATTTTTTGATTTTATTATATAAAAAATAGTAGGGATTTCTTCACAATCACAGTTCTGTTGTTCTCACTTTAGGGTCAAATATTTGGCAATTTCTGTAAATCATGTAATAAACTGGAACTATGTAAGTAGACGGTATAGTTTTGGGAGTGCTGGAGTGAGTTGCGTTAAGTGCTAGATTCTGGTTGTTACTGAGGGTCAAAGCCTCCTCGGTTCAAACTAGAATTTCCAAATCATCTCCAACCGGCCTCTGTCCTTCAAGTGGAGGCAAAGCTTTGCTCATTTACTGAAGACGCTCTTTGGTGGCTCTTCAGCGCTCTTGGTGAACACCGTCTCGTCTCCCGTTCTCACGGCGCTGAAGACCGAAGGAGCAACAACACCTTCCTGCTCTGTTGGTACAAACAACAAACAGTCACGCAACTCACTCACCATCGGGTACCGCACATAGGATCATTGGGCCCAGAGTGACCCCATCACGCCCCCCCCGCCCCCCCCCCCCCTGGAGTGACCCCATCAGGGAGGGGGAGAGCTCCCGAGACGCTGCATTCGAGGAGGCAGTCGTACCTCTTGGGTTAAATAATTCAAATTTGGTCCGTGGACAGGGGCAGGAGGGTGTGACTACAAGTGAGGCAGATATGGGGACCCAGGATGAAGTGATGGAGGAGCCTCAGCCCTTGCTCCCTGTGCGGACGCGAGTAGGGACTGCAGGGAGGATGAGCAAACTGACCACAGCACTATGGTACAAGGAGCCATTCAAGTTGGGGGGGTAAAAAGAAATGTGGTAGGGGACAGTATAGTTAGGAGGATAGATACTGTTCTCTGCAGCCGAGAGCGTGAGTCCTAAATGCTGCGTTGTCTGCCCGGTGCCAGGGTTAAGGACATCTCTGGGCTGGAGAGGAACTTGGAGTAGGAGGGGAAAGATCCAGTTGTCGTGGTCCACATGTGTATCAACGACATAGGTAGAACAAAGAAAGAGGTTCTGCTGAGAGAGTATGAGCAGCTAGGGGCCAAATTAAAAAGCAGAACCACAAAGCTAATAATCTCTGGATTACTACCTGAGCCACGAGCAAATTTGCATAGGGTCATTAAGATCCGAGAGATAATGCGTGGTTCAAAGATAGGTGTGGGAGAGATGGGTTTCGATTCATGGGGCACTTGCACCAGTAGTGGGATAAGAGGGAGCTGTTCCGTCTGGGCGGGCTTCACTTGAACGAGGCTGGGACCAGTGTCCTGGCGAATCAAATAATTAGGGCTTTAAACTAAATAGTGCGGGGAGGGATCAGGTGAGCGGAAATTTAAAATGTCAAAGAGAAAGGAGAATGCAATAGTGCAGGGTAGCGATAGGGATAATGACAACCACAGTGT
This sequence comes from Pristiophorus japonicus, assembly GCF_044704955.1. Classification (NCBI taxonomy): domain Eukaryota; kingdom Metazoa; phylum Chordata; class Chondrichthyes; family Pristiophoridae; genus Pristiophorus; species Pristiophorus japonicus. Next base: position 100,433 of record NW_027254402.1, on the reverse strand, counting down.
GACAGGAAGGGGCAGAGCGTATAAATGTAAGAGTGTCTCAGAGTAGGAAAAAATGGTTAAAAAGACAAAATTAAAAGCTCTTAATCTGAATGCACATGGCATTCGTAACAAGATAGAAAAGTTGACGGCACAGATAGAAATAAATGGGTATACTCAGCCATTACAGAGACGTGGATGCAAGGTGACCAAGGCTGGGAACTGAATATTTGCAATTTCGGATGGATAGACAGAAAGGAAAAGAAGGTGGGGTAGCTCTGTAAATAAAGGATGAGATCAGTGCAGTACAGAGAAATGATATTGGCTCAGAAGATCAAGATGTAGAATCAGTTTGGGTGATAAGAAATATTAAGGGTGGGAAGTTACTGGTGCGAGTAGTCGATAGGCCCCTTAACAGTAGCTACACTGTAGGACAGAGTACAAATCAAGAAATAATGGAGGCTTGTAATAAAAGAACAGCAATAATCATGGGTGATTTTAATCTTCATATTGATTGGACATAGCAAATTGGCAAAGGTAGCCTTGAAGAAGAATTCAAAGAGTGTATTCAGGATGGTTTCTTAAAACAATATGTTCTGGAACAACTAGGGAGCAAACTATTCTCGATCTGGTAATGTGTAATGAGACAGGATTAATTAATGATCTCATGGTAAAGGATCCTCTTGGGTAGAGTGATCATAGCATGGTAAAATTTCAAATTCAGTTTGAGAGTGAGAAAGCTAGGTCTCAAACTAGTGCCCTGAACTTAAAGGAAATTACAAAGGTATGAAGGCAGAGTTGGCTAAAGTGGACTGGGAAAATAGATTAAAGCGTAAGACAGTAGATGAGTAGAGGCAAACATTTAAGGAGATATTTGATAACTCTCAGCAAAGATATATTCCAGTGAGAAAGACTAACCATCCGTGGCTAACTAAGGAAGTTAGGATGATATCAAACTGAATACAAAGGTGAAGAATAGTGGAAGGCCAGAAGATAGGGAAATTTTTAGAAACCAACAAAGTACGACTAAAAAAAAGATAGTTTGAGAGTAAATTAGCAAAAAATATTTTAAAAACAGACAGTACGAGCTTCTATAGGTATCTTAAAAGTAAGAGAGTAGCTAAAGTAAATGTTGGTCCCTTAGAGGATGAGACTGGGGAATTAATAATGGGAAATTGGGAAATGGCAGAGAAAACTTTGAACAAAAGTTTTGTTAAGGTCTTCATGGTAGACCACTTAATAGTGTAGATGAACAAAGGGATCTTGGAGTGCTTGTCCACAGATCCCTGAAAGTAGCAGGCCAGGTGGATAAGATGGTTAAGAAGGCATACGGAATGCTTGCTTTTATTGGCTGAGGCATAGAATACAAGCAAGCGCAAGGAGGTTATGCTTAAATTGTATAATACTTTGGTTAGGCCACAGCTGGAGTATTGCGTGCAGTTCTGGTCGATGTATTATTGGAAGGACGTGATTGCACTAGAGAGGGTGCAGAGGAGATTTACTAGGATGCTGCCTGGAATGGAAAATCTTAGTTATGAGGACACATTGGATAGTCTGGGTTTGTTCTCATTGGAACAGAGGAGAGGAGACCTCATTGAGGTGTACTAAATATTGAGGGGCCTGGACATAGTGTTTAGTAAGGATCTATTTCCATTGGTAGAGGGGTCTATTACGAGGGGGCATAGTTTTAAGGCGATTGGTGGAAAGTTTTGAGGGGGGGGGCTTTTTTACGCAGAGGGTTGTGGGGATCTGGAACTCGCTGCTTGGAAAAGTGGTGGATGCAGAAACCCTCACCACTTTTAAGAGATGGTTGGATGGGCACTTAAAGTGCAGTAACCTGCAGGACCTAGAGCTGGTAATTTGGATTAGACTGGATGACCTTTTGTTGGATGGCGCAGATATAATGATAAGTACTGCAGGGAATAGAATATGGCCAGGGTGATCTGGACTAGTGTCGATCGCCTGGATGGGTCGGAGAGGAATTTTCCCAGATTTTTTTCTCCCTAAATTGGCCTGGTTTTTAATCTGGATTTTGTCTCTCCCAGGAGATCACATGGCTCCGAGTGAGGTGGAGTGTAGAATGTTTCAGTATAAGGGGTGTCGCAGTTGTGTGAGGCGGACTGGTTGGGCTGGGTGCTCTTTGCCTTTCCGTCATTGTTCATAGGTTTATATGTAAGCTTTAGGGCTGCTGACCGAGGGCCATGCGGCTCTTTGTCGGCCGGCACGGACACGATGGGCCAAAATGGCCTCCTTCTGCACTGCAAATTTCTATGTTTAAGACACTAAAAGCATCCCAATAATTGATAAACAAGGGGCTTTTGGGAGGGAGGGAACTTAAAACTATCACTAGAGAAAAAGTACTAAGCAAACCAATGGGACTAAAGGTAGACAAGCTCCCTTGACCTGATGGCCTGCATGCTAGGGTCTTAAAGAAATGGCTGCAGAGGTAGTGAATGCATTGGTTGTAAATAACCAAAATTCCATAGACTCTGGAGAGGTCCCAGCGGATTGGAAAACCGTATATGTAACACCTCTATTTAAGAAAGGAGGGAGACAGAAAGCAGGAAACTATAGATCAGTTAGCCTAGCATCTGTTGCTAGGAAAATGGTGGAGTCCATTATTAAGGAACTAGTAGCAGGACATTTAGAAAATCATAATACAGTCAAGCAGAGTCAGCATGGTTTTATGAAAGGGAAATCATGGTTGAGAAATTTGCTGGAGTTCTTTGAGGATGCAATGAGCAGGGTGGATAAGGGGGAACCAGTGGATGTGGTGTATTTGGATTTCCAGAAGGCATTCGATAAGGTGCCAAATAAAAGGTTACTGCACAAGATAAAAGTTCACAGGATTGGGGGTAATATATTAGCATGGATTGGCTAACTAACAGAAAACAGAGAGTCGGGATAAATGGGTCATATTCAGGTTGGCAAACTGTAACTAGTGGGGTGCAACAGGATCGGTGCTGGGGCCTCAACTATTTACAATCTATATTAATGACTTGGATGAAGGGACTGAGTGTCATGTAGCTAAATTTGCTGATGAAACAAAGATGGGTGGGAAAGCAAATTGTGAGGCAGACGCAAAGAATTTGCAAAGGGATATAGACAGGCTAATGAGTGGGCAAAAATTTGGCAGATGGAGTATAATGTGGGAAAATGTGAGGTTATCCACTTTTGTAGGAAAAATAAAAAAACAAATTATTATTTAAATGGAAATAGATTACAAAATGCTGTGGTACAGAAGGATCTGGGTTTTCCTTGTACATGAAATACAAAGTTAGCTCGCATCCAGGTACAGCAAATAATTAGGAAGGCAAATGGCCTTTATTGCAAGGTGGAATGGATATAAAAGTAGAGAAGTCCTGATGCAGGGCTTTGGTGAGACTACACCTGGAGTACTGCGTACAGTTTTGGTCTCCATATTAAAGGAAGGATATACTTGCATTGGAGGCAGTTCAGAGAAGGTTCACTAGGTTGATTCCTGAGATGAAGAGGTTGTCTTATGAAGAAAGGTTGAGTAGGTTGGGTTTATATTCATTGGAGTTTAGAAGACTGAGAGGCGATCTTATTGAAACGTATAAGATTCTGAGGGGGCTTGATAGGGTAGATGCTGAGAGGATGTTTCCCCTCGTGGGGAAATCTAGAACTATAGGGGGCATAGTTTCAGAATAAGGGGTCCCCCATTTAAAATGGAAATGGGGAAGAATTTCTTCTCTGAGGGTCGTGAATCTTTGGCATTCTCTATCCCCAGAGAGCTGTGGAGGCTGGGTTATTAAACATTTTTAAGGTGGAGCTTGACAGATTTTTGAGTGATAAGGGAATAAAGGGTTATGGGGAGCAGGCCAGGAAGTGGCACTGAATCCATGATCAGATCAGGGTGTTGGTGAGATCTTATTGAATGGCGGAACAGGCATGAGGGGCCGAATGGACTACTCCTGCTCCTATTTCTTATGTTCTAACACCATCACACCCCCAGAATAATCCCATCACACTCCTGTGTAACCCCAGGATAACCCCATCGCACCACCAGAATAATCCCCTGATTTAAGGAGAACAACCCCAGCTTTTCCAGTTTCTCCACATGACTTAAGTCTCTCATCCCTGGAACCATTCTGGTAAATCTCCTCCGCACCCTCTCCAAGATCTTGACACCCTTCCTAAAGTGTGGTGCCCAGAACTGGACACAATATTCCAGTTGGGGCCTAACCCGGGATTTATAAAGGTTTAGCGTAATAGTGATGTGGTGGGGCTGTGATGATTGGCCTCTGATAATCATAACTATCTTCATTTTGGGTACCACTCCAGCCACAAGGGTTTTCCTGTTGAGCTCCAATGGTGTTGGGATTTCTCGGGCTCCTTGGCAGCTCATTTCCAGACTTGCGTGCAGCTCCCAGCTTGTTTTTCTGCACTCCTCCTTGGAATAGGGTGGGTTGCCTGGCCTAATGTGGAGGAATATACAGTACCGCGTGGGTGATAAATGTATTTATGCAGTCCACTGGAGAGAGAATTTTTAGACAACACACAAGACATCCCAGCAGCCACCATTCGTGGTGCTGACTATTTTCCCCAGCAATAGTGCAGGAAAGGTGCACTGCAATTGGACTGAACCCAAAGCACAACTCCAAAACTGGGCAGGAAGTTTGATCCGGGGCTGGAGATAGTTACATTTGTTAAAGGGTGTGTTTATCTGACCCGAGTTAACTCCTGGGTTTGGGGACTAGAGCGAGGGGAGAAAATGATTAGATGGGACAGTTTTTCAGTATATTATCCACACCGAGAGCCCAGAGCAGGAGAGATTCAGGAATAAAAACGAAATTACAAAAACTGCTGACATAAATTGACAGCTGACTTTACGATAACAATAAATCGGCGCGCACAATGCTGGCACAGGACGGAAGTCCCAAACGCCGCTGCACTCACCGCATTGCTGGAGAACCTGGTAAGTTTTCGACTGGATTTTCTGTTTCGTTCCCAGTTTATTTCGAGCTCCTTTAATATCTTCCTCCTTCATCGGCGGTCGTTTCTTCTTCACAACCTGCGCTTTCTAGCCGGCACATTTAGCAAGAAAACAGTTTTAAAAAGAATATTTACAGATCAGATGAAGAGACAGCGGGAAGCCGGACTTGGGAGACTTACCTGCGACATGGTTTCAGAGGCGCCTCACGGACTGAATACGCTCCCGGAGACTCGCACTGGGACCCGAGGCGGAGTTCAGTTCGCTCCCAGTTTTGATGCTGGGAATTTTCTAATTGTGGAGCGAGGGATGAGCTCAGAGTCCGTCACCGCGGGTTATTATTAGGCATTGATTCTTCTTTGTAGAATTTACTGAACCTGTTTGATGTTTACAGGCAGCTGCACAGACTCAAACTGAGAGGGAGCCGCAGTTTTATTGCACGCATTGAGTTTATAGTTCGGTCCCACAGGTGGTTATTCTCCACACCAGCTTCCTCCCACCCGATATTTCACCCCATCAGCAGTGAGGCTTACATGTTCTACCTCTGACCAAGTGTGTGTTTGTGGGGGGGCGGGGAAGGATTAAGCTCCGGGTTTATTGGGAGAACTACACAGAAAATCAGCCGCTTCTCAAACTTCACTTAAACTTCATTTGAGAATCTGATGTGCACAGTCCCAGGGCCACCCGCTGCTCGTGTCCCTGACTCAGCCCCTATCTCTGGCATTGACATTTACACACAATCTTTGAACCTAATTTCATTTCACGGTTAAAATATTCCGCATGTTTCTGATTGACAGAATCTCGTCATATTCTTCACTTTGGGTGGGTGATGATGAACATTCCCTGAGACAAGAGTCACAATCCAGGATTGCAGAACCCCGCAAACAACCATCTTAGGCCATCTGGCCAGGACGTGAGGTGAAACACTTCACTGGCGACACCCATCAGTCTCCCTCTCTTAAATTACATTACTGCAATATCTCTCCATTGAGGGTTTCACCAATGGTGGGTCCAACACCATGGGGTAATTTCACCATCTGATCTGTCCTCCCCTCGTGTACAGGAGTTCTACCTGATCTGATCTATTACAGCTTTTCTTTGCTTTCTAAGTTAGGGAAGGGATTTAAATTGTAACTTAACTTACTAGTACTTATTAAATTAATAACATAGAACAGATAAAATAATTAAACAATAAAATTAAAATATCGATTGAATTAAAGTTTTAATTAATAAATAAAACAAGGTTAGAGATGGCAGGACAGGTGGTGTGTGTTAACTGCAGCATGTGGGAGTTTGTGGAGAGCATCGCAATCTGCAGTAAGTGCCTGCAACTCGAGCAGAGTTGTTGAGTTGGAGTAAGAGCTGCAGACATTGCCATGCATCAGGGTGGGGGAGAGTTACCTGGACACTTTGATCCAGGAGGCAGTCGCACCCCTTAGGTTAGGTAGTGGTGCAGGTCTGGTTAGTGGTCAGGGACAGGAGGGTGTGACTGCAACTCAGGCAGGTAAGGGGTCTCCAGGTGCAGTGCTGAAGGAGCCTTGGCCTTTCCCCTTGTCCAACAGATATACGATTCTTGCTGCCGGTCTGGATGAGGGAAAAGTCTGCAGGATGGATGAGCAAACTGACCACGGTGCAGGAGACTAATCAAGTGGGGGAGTGAAAGGGAATGTAGTGATGGGACAGTATAGTTAGGGGGATAGATACTGTTCGCTGCAGCTGTGACCGGGAGTTTCAAAGGTTGTGTCGCCTGCCCGGTGCCAGGGTTAAAGATATCTCTTCATGGCTGGAGAAGAAGTGGGAGGGGGAGAATCCAGTTGTCGTGGTCCATGTAGGAACCAACGACACAGGTACAACTAGGAATGAGGTTCTGCTGAAAGAGCTTGAGGAGTTGAAGTCCAAATTAAAAGGCAGAACCTCAAAGGTAATAATCTCTGGATTGTTACCTGAGCCACACGCCAATTGATATAGGGATAAGCAAATTAGAATGTTAAATGCGTGGCTCAAAGAGTTGTGTGGGAGGCAGGGGTTTTGCTTCCTGGGGAACTGGCACCAGTACTGGGGAAAGAGGGAGCTGTTCCATTGGGACGGGCTCCACTTAAACTGGGCTGGAGCCAGTGTCCTGGCGAATTGAATAACTCGGGCAGTAGACAGGGTTTAAACTAATGAAGCAGGTGGGGGGGGGGGGGGAGGATTCAGCAAAGAGTGAATTTAAAAGCTGCAAGAGAAATGTCAACACTCTAGAGCAGAGCAGAGTTTTGGGTAAAAATAAGCAGAGTGGGTCAGGAAGAGACAGAGAGAGTAACAAAGGTCACAGGGCATCAGTGACTAAGGTGACATCAGGGAAAAGTAGAAAAAAGTCAAAGCCAAAGGCACTATATCTGAATGAGTGAAGTATTCGCAACAAAATAGATGATTTAATAGCGCAGATAGAAATGAATAGGTTTGATCTAATAGCCATTACGGAGACATGGTTGAGAACTAAATATTCCAGGATACTTAACTTTTAGAAGAGATGGGCAAAATGGAAAAGGAGGAGGGGTAACCCTGATAATAAAGGTTGGGATAAAGACAGTAGAGAGAAAGGATCTTAGCTCAGAAAATTAAGTGGAATCAGAGCTAAGAAATAGCAAGGAACTCCCAATATTGGGGGAGTTGTTTATAGTCCTCCAAACAGTAGTTGTAATGTAGCGCACAGTATAAATCAGGAAATTAGAGGCACATGTAACAAGGGCAATACAGTAATCATGGGGGACTTTAATCTACATATAGACTGGGCAAACCAAATATGCAGTACTAGTGTGGAGGACGAATTCATGGACTGTATACAAGATAGTTTTCTAGATCAGGACATTGAGGAACTAACTTGGGAACAGGCTAATTTAGATCTAGTATTGTGCAATGGAAAAGGGTTAATTAATAAGCTTGTAGTAAAGGGGTCTTTAGGGAAGAGTGACCATTATATGACAGAATTTTATATTGAGTTTGAAAGTGATTGAATTAAATCCGAAACTAGGGTCTTGAATCTAAACAAAGCAAACTACGTAGGTATGAGGGACGAGTTGGCTAAAGTAGATTGGGAAACTACAATAAAAGGTATGACGGTAGGCAAGCAATAGCCAGCATTTAAAGAATGAATACATAATTTACAATAAACATACATTCCTTATCTTATGTATGCAACCCTATGTAACCAGCATTCTACCGGCACCAGAGGGTGTTTCTGTTGGAGTCCCAAGGGATCCCAGCATCCCTTGGGAGCACTGTATATAAGCAGGCCTCCCATGCTGTACCAAGACACTGGAGTTAGAATAAAGAAACTAAGGTCACACTTACGTCTACAGTACTCAATCACATTACTTTATTCTGGACATAACAACTAGAGATGAGGATGGAATGCCTAAAAAGTCTCCTATGATGAAGCAGTGCATGAACTACCACTATGGATAGTACCAGGAGATGGTCCCACACTGTTCGGCAGAAGCTGGCTGGGAAAAATCCAATGGAACTGGGATGACATCCAAGCGCTTTCGTCCGTCAATGACGCCTCATGTGTCCAGGTTCTGAGCAAATTTCTGTCGTTGTTTGAGCCAGGCATCGGAAGTTTCTTGGGGGTGAAGGTGCAGATCCACTTGATTCCCAGTATACGACCCATCCACCACAAGGCACGGGCGGTGCCATATATGATGCGAGAGAAAGTGGAGATCGAGCTAGACAGGTTGCAACGAGAGGGCATCATCGCACTGGTGGAGTTCAACGAGTGGGCCAGTCCGATTGTTCTTGTTCTCAAGGGCGATGGCACGGTCAGAATTTGCAGGGAGTATAAAGTAACGATTAGCTGTATTTCGCTGCAGGATCAGTACCCGCTACCCAAGGCAGACGACCTATTTGCGACGTTGGCAGGAGGAAAGACGTCCACCAAGTTGGACCTGACCTCGGCCTACAAGACGCAGGAGCTGGTGGAATCTTCGAAAGGCCTCACCTGCATCAACACGCACAAAAGTCTGTTCATCTACAATAGATGCCCGTTTGGGATTCGATCGGCCACGGCTATTTTTCAAAGGAACATGGAGTCTGCTAAAGTCGGTTCCACGCATTGTGGTTTTCCAGGACGACATACTGGTCACAGGTCGGGATGCCATCGAACACTTGTAGAACCTGGAAGAGGTTCTAAGTCGGCAAGATCGTGTGCGACTCAGATTGAAACGCTCAAAGTGTGTTTTCCTGGCTCCAGAGGTCGAGTTCTTAGGGAGAAAAATCGCGTCAGACGACATCAGACCCACCGACGCCAAGACGGAGGCCATCAAGAACGCGCCGAGACCACAGAACGTGATGGACCTGCGGTCGTTCCTGGGACTCCTCAACTATTTTGGTAATTTCCTACCCGGTTAAGCACCTTGCTAGAATCTCTACACATGTTGCTACGCAAGGGAGTTGACTGGGTATGGGAGAAATCACAAGAGACAGCTTTTGAGGAAGCCCGAAATCTGTTATGTTCCAACAAACTGCTTGTCCTGTAATGATCCTTGTAAACATTTAGTGCTAGCTTGCAATGCATCTTGGTATGGGGTCGGGTGTGTGTTACAACAAGCAAACAAATCGGGGACATTGCAGCCGGTCCTTTATGTGTCCAGGAGCTTGTCCAATGCCAAAAGGGCCTACAGCATGATTGAAAAAGAAGCTCTGGCATGCGTTTACGGGGTAAAAAAAAATGCATCAGTATCTGTTTGGGCTTAAGTTCGAGTTAGAAACTGACCATAAGCCGCTCATATCGTTATTCTCAGAGAGCAAAGGTTTCAATACCAATGCCTCTGCTCGCATCCAAAGATAGGCGCTCACGCTGTGTGCATATAACTATGTAATTCGCCACAGGCCAGGCACAGAGAACTGCGCTGATTCCCTCAGTCGGCTACCATTACCCACCACCGGGGTGGAAATGGCACAGCCTGCAGACTTGCTCTTGGTGATGGATGCATTTGAAAACTAAAAGTCACCTGTTACGGCCCGCCAGATCAGGACCTGGACCAGCCAGGATCCTTTATTGTCCCTTGTAAAAAACTGTGTCCTCCATGGGAGCTGGTCCAGCATCCTAGCGGAGATGCATGAAGAGATCAAGCCGTTCCAGCGGCGTAAAGACGAAATGTCCATACAGGTGGAGTGATTTTGTGGAGTAATCGTGAGGTTTTGCCCAAGAAAGGCAGGGAAATGTTCATACGCGACCTACACAGCACCCACCCAGGCATAGTAATGATGAAAGCTATAGCCAGATCCCATGTGTGGTGGCCCGGCATCGACTCAGATTTGGAGTCTAGCAGTGCGCCAATGCAACACTTGCTCTCAACTGAGCAATGCACCCAGGGAAGCACCGCTAAGTTTGTGGTCATGGCCCTCCAAACCGTGGTCTAGGATCCACATTGACTTCACTGGCCCATTTCTAGGCAAAATGTTCTTGGCTGTTGTGGATGCGTATTCAAAGTGGATTGAGTGTGTAATAATGTCTGTAAGCACGTCCACTGCCAGCATCGAAAACCTACGAGCCATGTTTGCCATGCACGGCCTGCTGATGTCCTTGTCAGCGACAACGAGCCGTATTCATCAGTGCTGAATTCAAGGAATTCATGACCTGCAATGGGATCAAGCATATCACATCTGCCCGCATCTAACGGCCAGGCAGAACGGGCAGTCCAAACCATCAAGCCAAGCTTGAAACGCGTGTCGGAAGCCTCCCAGCAGACCTGCCTGTCCCGAGTCCTGCTCCGCTACCGCACCAGACCCCACTTGCTCACAGGGGTTCACCCAACCGAGCTGCTCATGAAAAGGGGGCTCAAAACAAGGCTCTCTCTCGTCCACCCTGATCTCCATGATCATGTCGAGGGCAGGTGGCATCAACAAAGCATGTACCATGATTGCTTAAATTTGTCACACGATATTGATGGGGACAGCATCAAACAAGAAATAACGGAAGTGTGCAATAAAGGTACAGCAGTAATCATGGGCGACTTTAATCTACATATTGATTGGGCTAACCAAACTGGTAGCAATACAGTGGAGGAGGATTTCCTGGAGTGTATTAGGGATGGTTTTCTAGACCAATATGTCGAGGAACCAACCAGAGAGCTAGCCATCCTAGACTGGGTGATATGTAATAAGAAGAGACTAATTAGCAATCTTGTTGTGCGAGGCTCCTTGGGGAAGAGTGACCACAATATGGTAGAATTCTTTATTAAGATGGAGAGTGACAAAGTTAATTCAGAAGTTAGGGTCCTGAACTTAAGGAAAGGTAACTTTGATGGTATGAGGCGCGAATTAGCTAGATTAGACTGGCAAATGATACGTAAAGGGTTGACGGTGGATAGGCAATGGCAAACCTTTAAAGGTCACATGGATGAACTTCAACAATTGTACATACCTGTCTGGAGTAAAAATAAAGCGGGGAGGTGGCTCAACCGTGGCTAACAAGGAAAATTAAGGATAGTGTTAAATCCAAGGAAGAGGCATACAAATTAGCCAGAAAAAGTAGCAAGCCGGAGGACTGGAAGAAATTTTGAATACAGCAGAGGAGGACAAGGGGTTTAATTAAGAGGGGAAAATAGAGTACGAGAGGAAGCTTGCTGGAAACATAAAAAATGACTGCAAAAGCTTCTATAGATATGTGAAGAGAAAAAGATTAGTGAAGACAAACGTAGGTCCCTTGCAGTCAAATTCGGGTGAATTTATAATGGGGAACAAAGAAATGGCAGACAAATTGAACAAATACTTTGGTTCTGTCTTCACAAAGGAAGACACAAATAACCTTCCAGATGTACTAGGGAACCGAAGGTCTAGTGAGAAGGAGGAACTGAAGGATATACTTATTAGGCGGGAAATTGTGTTAGGAAAATTGACAGGATTGAAGGTCGATAAATCCCCAGGGCCTGATAGTCTACATCCCAGAGTACTTAAGGAAGTGGCCCTATAAATAGTGGATGCATTGGTGATCATTTTCCAACAGTCTATCGACTCTGGATCAGTTCCTATGGACTGGAAGGTTGCTAATGTAACACCACTTTTTAAAAAAGGAGGGAGAGAGAAAACGGGGAATTATAGACCGGTTAGCCTGACATCAGTAGTGGGGAAAATGTTGGAATCAATCATTAAGGATAAAATAGCAGCGCATTTGGAAAGCAGTGATAGGATTGGTCCAAGTCAGCATGGATTTATGAAGGGGAAATCATGCTTGACAAATCTTCTGGAAATTTTTGAGGATGTAACTAGTAGAGTGGACAGGGTAGAACCAGTGGATGTGGTGTATTTGGACTTTCAAAAGGCTTTTGACAAGGTCCCACACAAGAGATTGGTGTGCAAAATCAAAGCACATAGTATTGGGGGTAATGTACTGACGTGGATAGCGAACTGGTTGGCAGACAGGAAGCAGAGAGTCGGGATTAACAGGTCCTTTCCAGAATGGCAGGCAGTGACTAGTGGAATACGGCAAGGCTCAGTGCTGGGACCCCAGCTCTTTACAATATATATTAATGATTTAGATGATGGAATTGAGTGTAATATCTCCAAGTTTGCAGATGACACTAAACTGGGTGGCGGTGTGAGCTATGAGGAGAACGCTAAGAGGCTGCAGGGTGATTTGGACAGGTTCGGCGAGTGGGCAAATACATGGCAGATGCAGTATAATGTGGATAAATGTGAGGTTATCCACTTTGGGGGCAAAAACACAAAGGCAGAATATTACTGAATGGCGGCAGATTAGGAAAAGGGGAGGTGCAGCGAGACCTGGGTGTCATGGTTCATCAGTCATTGAAGGTTGGCATGCAGGTACAGCAGGCGGTGAAGAAGGCAAATGGTATGTTGGCCTTCATAGCAAGGGGATTTGAGTATAGGAGCAGGGAAGTCTTACTGCAGTTGTACAGGGCCTTGGTGAGGCCCCACCTGGAATATTGTGTTCAGTTTTGGTCTCCTAATCTGAGGAAGGACATTCTTGCTATTGAGGGAGTGCAGCAAAGGTTCATCAGACTGATTCCCGGGATGGCAGGACTGACATATGAGAAGAGACTGGATCGACTGGGCCTGTATTCACTGGAGTTTAGAAGGATGACAGGGGATCTCATAGAAACATATAAAATTCTGACGGGACTGGACAGGTTAGATGCAGGAAGAATGTTCCCGATGTTAGAGAAGTCCAGAACCAGGGGACACAGTCTAAGGATAAGGGGTAAGCCATTTAGGACTGAGATGAGGAGGAACTTCTTCACTCAGAGTTGTTAACCTGTGGAATTCCCTACCGCAGAGAGTTGTTGATGCCAGTTCATTGGATATATTCAAGATGGAGTTAGATATGGCCCTTGCGGCTAAAGGGATCAAGGGGTGTGGAGAGAAAGCAGGAACGGGGTACTGAAGGAATGATCAGCCATGATCTTATTGAATGGTGGTGCAGGCTCGAAGGGGCGGATGGCCTATTCCTGCACCTATTTTCTATGTTTCTATGAAGTCAATGACCCTCTATTTGTACTCAACTATGGACATGGTTCCAAATGGTTTGCTGGTACTATCATAGCCAAAGAAGGGAGTAGGGTGTTTCAGGTCAAACGCACAAATGGCCTAACTTGCAGAAAGTAATTGGACCAAACCAAACTGCGATTCACGGACAGCCACGAGCAACCTAAAGAGGACACCACCAACTTCGACCCTCCGACACACACACACACACACACACGTGGCAACCGACATGGTTGACCACGAAGCTGAACTCATCATCCCCAGCAAGACCAGCTGCGCAGCAGCCCAGCGAAGGCCCAACCAACTCACCTGCACCTGCATTTAAACCGAGACGACCGACTAGGGAGCGAAAAGCCCCAGATCATCTCACCCTGTAAATAAGTGCACTATTGACTTCGAGAGGGAGTGATGTGTATGCAACCCTATATAACTAGCATTCTACCGGCACCAGAGGGTGTATCTGTTGGAGTCCCAAGGGAACCCAGCATCCCTTGGGAGCACTGTATATAAGCAGGCCTCCCATGCTGTACCAAGACTCTGGAGTTAGAATAAAGAGACTAAGGTCACACTTACGCACGTCTACAGTATTCAATCACATTACTTTATTCTGGACATAACACCTTTAAGGCACAATAATTAGGAAAAGTGGCCCTACTGTGGCTAACAAGAGAAGTTAAAGATATTATTAGATCAAAGGAAGAGACTTATAATGTTGCCAAAAAGAGCAAAGGACACCCAGGCCCCTCTAAAAACCAACAAATTCCAATCTCTCACCATTTAAAAAATACTCTGCTTTTCTATTTTTCCTACCAAAGTGGATAACTTCACATTTCTCCACATTATATTCTATTTGCCATGTTCCTGCCCACTCACTTAGCCTGTCTATATGTCCTTGAAGTCTCTTCGCAGCCTCCTCACAACTTACATTCTCACCTAGCTTTGTATTATCAGCAAACTTGGATATAATATATTTGGTCCCCTCATCCAAATTATTGATATAGATTGTGAATAGCTGAGGGCCAAGCACTGATCCTTGCGGCACCCCACTAGTTACAGCCTGCCAACCTGAAAATGACCCATTTATTCCTACTCTCTGTTTTCTGTCCGTTAACCATTCCTCAATCCATGCTAGTATATTACCCCAAATCCCATGATCAGCCTCAATTCGCTGGAGATATATCAAGTCGCTGGAGAAGATCCTGCAAATCCTCTGGGAGGACAGGCACACCAACATCAGTGTCCTCACCCAGGCTAACATCTCCAGCATTGAAGCACTGACCACACTCGATCAGCTTCGCTGGGCAGGCCACATAGTTCGCATGCCAGACACGAGACTCCCTAAGCAAATGCTCTAGGCAAAGCTCCTTCACGGCAAACGAGCCAAAGGTGGGTAGCGGAAACGTTACAAGGACACCCTCAAAGCCTCCCTGATAAAGAGCGACTTCACCACTGACACTTGGGAGACCCTGGCCGAAGACCGCCCTAGGTGGAGAAAGTGCATCCAGGAGGGCATTGAGCTCTTCGAATCTCAACACCGAAAGCGTGAAGAGGTCAAACGCAGGCAGCGGAAGGAGCATGAGGCAAACAGGTCCCACCCACCTCTTCTCTCGACAAATGTCTGTCCCACCTGTGACAGTCTGTGGTTCTCGTATTGGACTGTTCAGCCACCAAAGAACTCACTTCAGGAGTGGAAGCAAGTCTTCCTCAATTCCAAGGAACTGCTGCTGATGATGATGATGATGAATTTTGTTCAATAAATTCTTATGTGCCACCTTATTGAATGCATTCAGAAAATCCAAATACACTACATCCACTGGTTCCCCCTTAACATGCAGATACAGAACACAATTAAGAAAGCAATATTTGTTGGCCTTTATTTCAAGAGGATTTGAGTATAGAGTAAAGACATCTCTGCAATTATATAGAGCCCTGGTGAGACCCCGCCTGGAGTATTGTGTACAGTTTTGGTCTCCTTACCTAAGGAAGGATATAGTTGTCATCAATGAAGGTTCAGCAGACTGATTCCTGGGATGGGGAGTGGTGGGGGGATTGTCCTATGAGGAGAGATTGAGTAGAGTAGGCCTATATTCTCTAGAGTTTAGAAGAATGAGAGGTGATCTCATTGAAACATTCTTACAGAGCTTGATAGGGTAGATGCAGGGAGGATGTTTCCTCTGGCTGAGGAGTCTAGAACCAGGGGTCAGTCTCAGAATAAGGGATCAGCCATTTAAGACTGAGATGAGAAACTTCTTCACTCAGAGAGTGGTGAATCTTTGGAATTCTCTACCCCAGTGGACACTCCAGCCAGGGGGAAACAACCTCTCAGCATTAACCCTGTCAGTCCCCCTCAGCATCTTATGTTTCAATGAGATCACCTCTCATTCTTCTAAACTCCAGAGATTATAGGCCTAATCTCATAGGATAGCCCCTCTCATCCCAGGAATCAATCTAGTGAACCTTCACTGCACCACCTCCAAGGAGACCAAAACTGTGCACAAGGTGTGGTCTCACCAAGGCCCTGTACAATTTGTAAAAATATGTCCTCCCCTCCCCTCCTAGTTGTAGGGCCTCCCACTGCCTCAACCCTACTCTCAAACTCTTTCCCAAATCCCTTCCCCTTGGTAATGTTTCCAGTCTTTAAAAGCCTCCTCAAATCCTTGCTCTTAATTCTTCTATTACTGCTCAGCATCTGTTTTGTGAGATGTTTATTACATTAAAGATTAAATATAAATGAAAATGAAAAAGAGCAAACTCCTAGAAATTGTCTCAAAGCCCTGGTGAGCTCCAGCTATCAGGGGAGGTATGTGTCGGCCATTAATCTGAAGGCTGGTCTCCGATCCGAGCAAGGATCTTACACTGGGGCCGAGTGAGAATATGGGCTGCCACTCACCAGAGACTGAGCAAATGCCATAGATTTAGGGAGCTGCGAGGCAGGAGTAAAGTATAAAAGGCCAAGATTGGATGATTTGCCTCTGTAGGACTTAAAATACCAACACTTTCACTTACTTAGTTTATTGAATTTAATTTGCTTCATTTTTGCTGTTTAAACTTCATTCCTTAGTGCTAATTTAAGTATTGGGTTAATTAATCTCCTCAATCACTTTGCAGCCATTGATATGTTTGACCACGTCATCCTCCGCCAACACTTCGCCTCTGTTGTCCATGTCAGAGTGACTACCCTCATTTAGCTATGTATCAGATCATGGCCAGATTATCTCCAGCAATGGCTTCTCTTCCCTCCCTTGCACCACGACTTCTAGAGTCCCCCAATGATCTTGGCCTCCTCCTCCTCCTCCTCATCTACATGCTCCTCTTGCCGACGTCATCAGAAACATGGTGTCAAGTTCCACAGGTACACTGACGACACCCAGCTCTACCTCGCTCCACTTCTCTCGACCGCTTCACTGCCTCTGTGCTGTCAGAGTGCTTGTCTGATATCCAATCTTAGATGAGGCACAATTTCTCCTACCTAAACTTTGGTAAACCCAAAACTATCATATTTTACTCCGGCACAAAGTCCATACCCTTGCTATCAATTCCATTCCCATCACCAGCTACTGTCTCAGGATGAGCCAGACTGCTTACAACCTTGACCCCGAGTGGAGTTTCTGACCTCATGTCCTCTCCATCACAAAGACTGCCTACTTCCAGCTTTAACATCTGCTGCTGAAAGCCTCATTCTTACAAAACTTAGCCTATGCTGGCAATCTGTGGGCTTCCATTTTATCTCAACACAAACAGGCCTTTCCGTTAATCTACACTTCTAACATTTATACATACATAATCAATTTTAATCATTAATAAACACTTTTATTCTTAGACATTCATACTAAATAAACCAAGTATGAAAGCCACTGAGACACATCACAAAGGCAGCTCTCTGCTTGCTCCAATTTCCGTGGCTGCTTGTGATACACCTTCCAAGATTCCAGTGTCTGAACAGTCCAGTGTCAAACTCTCATCTTTATACCAAAAAAGCCTTTGAACTCTTATTTCTTCGCATAGTACATTTAGACAATTAACATGCAGACGATGTAGAATTGGTCCTGAAATCACGGCTAATTGCTTTCTGAATTACTATACACAAACCAGATCGTTTAACATACAGATGATATCAAATTATTATTCGCATAGTAACAAGGTACACTCAAATACAGACAATGTCATGAATTACTATTATTCACATAGTAACACTCAAATTACTCAACAGAGACAAATGACCAGCCACTTATTATCCTGAAGTCAAGTCCCACTGCCATAAATCGATTCCCACCATGGAGTGCTGTAGACACACAGGTGATCAGAATGTCACATTTGAATGGCTAAGTGGCTCTGATCATCTAGCAGCCTCTTTCGATCCAAACATCCTGTTTTTAATCCAAACTTCAATCTTCCATCTTTTAACCCTTTCGATCTCCAGAGCACGTCCACGTCTAGCACATCACCAAGAACACTTTTTTCACGTACACATTGTCCACATCTGCTCTTGCCTTTTCTCCTCTGCTGTGGAAACCCAAATCCTCGCTCTTGTCTCCGGACAGCTTCAACACTCTCCTTACCAGTCTGATTATTTGTTCTTGGGGTGTGGAAATGATGTCGAGAGAGAAAGGAGGACAGAGTGGATGACATATTTTAGGTACAGATGTGAAAGAACAGCTGTGTGTATCCTACATTTATTATTTATTAAAATGTGGCCAGTCCTTTCATCATGTGGGTTGTTTTAATCATGTGTATCTTCAGGAATTTAGACCTGTACAGAATCTGTATTGGGTCCTAATGGTCATTGTGACCTGAGAGTTTGTGCTGCTTTCCCAGGTGGTGTTTGACTAACTGGACAGCTGCATTGTGGAACGGAGGATCTTTCTAGTAATTGACTTTATTTCAAGCTCGACAAAGATCTCCGACTAAAATATGAAATTGCCCTTGTGTCAGTACGGTACAGGTGCAGAGTGATTTTCCAAGAGCACAACGCACCGCTGCCTTGGGTCAGTTGTTGACAGTGGGATGCAATAGATTATTCAAGGACAAAAATGTGGCTTAAAATTTGCTCATATTCCAAAAGATGGAGCTGGGGAATCTGCAGAAATTACTTCCAGGCCATGAATATCCTTATTCCCCTCTCCACCTTTAAGATGCTTCTTAAAACCTACCTCATATATCCGAATAGTTCATATGGCTTGGTGTCACATTTTGTTAATGGGACATTTTACTGCATTAAAGGCACTATATAAATGCAAGTTGTTATACGATGCTCCCCTGGTGACTGCCCGCACATGGTTCCAACTCAACCTGTCCACACGCAGTCAGTACATCTCCCGCAGTACACGGTGGTTTATGGAACAGAAGCCCCCAGCACAGAATAAATAGCTGAACAAGTTGCATTTATATTTCAGACAAATTTTTATAAATGGACTTTGAATCAAAGGAGAGATTAGGAGGCTTGGTCAGAGCTGGTCATTAAGGAGGGTCTCACAAGAGAGGCTTTGGGAAGGAATGCCACAGTGCAGAGTTTGGTGGGTGTGGGCAGCTGGAGGAAGTTGAACACCACTTGGAAGAAGCATTGAGAGTAGCAAGGGCATAGAATGTACTCTGGGTGAGGGACTTCAATGTCCATCACCGAGAGTGGCTCGGTAGCACTACTACTGACCAAGCTGGCTGAGACCTGAAGGACATAGCTGCCAGACTGAACCTGCAGCAGGTGGTGAGAGAACCAAGAGGGAAAAACCTACTTGACCTCGTCCTCACCAATCTACCTGTCGCAGATACATCTGTCTATGACAGCATTGGCAGCAGTGATCACCGTACAGTCATTGTGAGGGCGAAGTCCTGTCTTCACACTGAGGACATCCACCATCGTGTTGTGTGGCACTACCACCGTGCTAAATGGGATAGATTCAGAACAGATCGAGCAGCTCAAAACCGGGCATCCATGAGGCGCTGTGGGCGATCATCAGCAGCAGAATTGTATTCCACCACAGTCTGTAACCTCCTGGCCCAGCATATCCCTCACTCTACCATTACCATCAAGCTAGGGAACCAACCCTGGTTCAATGAGGAGTATAGAAGAGCATGCCAGGAGCAGCACCAGACATACCTAAAAATGAGGTGCCAACCTGAGGAAGCTGCAACACAGGACTACATGCACGCTAATCAGTGGAAGCAGCATGTTATATACAGGGCTAAGCAATCCCACAATCAACGGATCAGATCAAAGCTCTGCAGTCCTGCCACATCCCACCATGAATGGCAGTGGACCATTAAACAACTTAAACAACTGTTGTGCTCCAGAACTAGCCGCATCTCTAGCCAAGCTGTTCCAGTACAGCTACAAAACTCGCATCTATCCGACAATGTGAAAAACTGCCCAGGTATGTCCTGTCCACAAAAAGCAGGACAAATCCACTCTTTTCAATTACCAGGCCATCAGTCTACTCTCAATCATTAGCAAAGTGATGGAAGGTGTCATCAACAGTGCTATCAAGCAGCCCTTGCTCACCAATGCCCAAGTTTGGGTTCCACCAGGACCACTTGGCTTCAGACCTCATTAGAGCCTTGGTCCAAACATGGACAAATGAGCTGAATTCCAGAGGTGAGGTGAGAATGATTACCCTTGAAATCAAGGCAGCATTTGACCTAGTGTGGCATCAAGGAACTCTAGTAAAACTGAAGTTAATGGGAATCAAGGGGAAAACTCTCCACTGGCTGAAGTCATACCTAGCACAAAGGAAAATGATTGTAGTGGTTGGAGGTCATTCATCACAGCTCCAGGACATTGCTGCAGGAATTCCTCAGGGCAGTGTCCTGGCCCAACCATCTTCAGCTGCTTCATTAATGACCTTCCCTCCGTATTAAGTCAGAAGTGGGGATGTTCACTGATGACTGCACAGTGCTTGCATGCAGCAAAACCTGGACAACATTCAGGCTTGGACAGGCAACATTCATGCCACACAAGTGCCAGGCAATGACAATCTCCAACAAGTGAGATTGCCCCTTGACATTCAACAGCATTACCATCGCCAAATCCCCTACCATCAACATCTTGAGGGTCACCACTGACCAGAAACATAACTAGATTAGCCACATAAGAGCAGGTCAGAGGCTGTGTATTCTGTGGCGAATGTCTCACCTCCCGACTCCCCAAAGCCGTTCCACCATCTATAAGGCACAAGTCGGGAGTGTGATGGAATACTCTCTACTTGCCTGGATGAGTGCAGCTCCTACACTCAAGAAGCTCGACACCATCCAGGACAAAGCAGCCCGCTTGATTGGCACCTCATCCACCACCTTAAACATTCCCTCCCTCCACCACCGGTGCACCGTGGCTGCAGTGTGTACCATCTACAAGATGCACTGCAGCAATTCACCAAGGCTTCTTCAGCAGCACCTCCCAAACCAACGACCTCCGCCACCTAGAAGGACAAGGGCAGCAGGCGCATGGGAACACCATCACCTGCAAGTTCCCCTCCAAGTCACACACCACACCGACTTGGAAATATATCGCCGTTCCTTCATTGTCGCTGGATCAAAATCCTGGAACTCCCTCCCCAACAGCACTGTGGGACTACCTTCACCACACGGACTGCAGCGTTTCAAGAAAGCGGCTCACCACCACCTTCTCAAGGGCAATTAGGGATGGGCAATAAATGTTGGACTTGTCAGCGATGTCCACATTCCATGGACGACTAAAAATAGGACACGGAGGACGAAGCTGCCGATTTAACGTCTGAAGTGGTTGGGCAGATGTGGTGAGAGCCAATGTAGCTCAACACAGACATGGCCGATGGACAAAAGGGTTTTGGTGAAGGATGGTACACAGGCAGCAGTTATGAAGTGTGCAGAGGGTGGGAGGCTGGCCAGGAGACTATTTGAATAGTCGAGATTATTGACAAAAGCATTGATGAGGATTTCAGCAGTGGATGAGCTGAGGCAGGGGGAGTCAGGCAATGTTATGGCCGTCTCTGTGATGGAGTGGATCTGGGGTCGGATGCTCAGCTCCGGGTCAAATGACACCAAGGTTGCGAACAGTCTGGTTCAGCCGAAGGCAGCGACTGTAGAGAGGGATGGAATCAGTGATGAGAGAACAGAGTTTCGATAACTCCTGTTTTTGGATGAGATAGGATTTCCTGCAGTTAAACACTGATGTCAGACAAGCATTTCAAGAGACAGAGAAAAGCTCCTCTACACTGTCCCATCAAACACTCCAAGGGCAGGTACAGCACGGGTTAGATACAGATTAAAACTCCCTCTACACTGCCCATCAAACACTCCCAGGGCAGGTACAGAGTAAAGCTCCCTCTACACTGTCCCCATCAAACACGTCCAGGGCAGGTACAGCACAGGGTTAGATACAGTAAAGCTCCCTCTACACTGTCCCATCAAACACTCCCAGGACAGGTACAGCACGGGTTAGATACTGAGGAAAGTTCCCTCTACATCATCCCATTATGGCACCTTATATCACAGCCTCATTTGAGTGTCCCGTATTGTAGAATAAGAATGTTGCATTTCTCACACCAGCCATCTCATGTTGGAGTCTGATTGCTAGTTTAGTGCTGGTTACTGAGCGGAGAGCATAGAATGACACTTAGGAGTACAATATTACAGCTATTACTGAGACATGGCTGAAAGGGAAGGTATGGCAACTCAATATTCCTGGTTACAGGGTTTTCAGACTGGCTAGAGAGAGGGGTAAAAAAGGAGGGGGGGGGGGGGAGCCAGGAGTGGCACGGCATGGACCAGCAGCATTGTCGGGGCACAGGGGAAAGGTGCAGCACGGGCCAGCAGCTTGCATGCGTGTGTGCCAATCACCTTGGATCCCCTTCCGATGTGCAACGCCCGGGAAAGGCCAGCACAAGGAGCAAAGTGGTGGTTACACCTTTTTCTGGCTTCGCTATTAAAAAAAATGAGCTAGTTGGGTGTCTGAGACTCCCCTCGTGGAATAAACAAAAGCTTTATGACCACTGGGTTCACCCTAGCCCGGAACCAGTGTGCTACGGTCTTCAGTGCGTACACACTGGAAGCTACAGACGAGACCAAAGAGGAATTCTACTCCAGCCTCGAACAATCCCTGTCCTGAGTCCCAATGAGTGACAAGCTGATCCTCCTCGGCGACTTTAATGCCAAGTTGGAAAGGGCACAGACCTCTGGGGAGGTGTGATCGGCACAAAGTGGGTAGGGAAAACCAACTCCAACGGTACCCTCCACCTGACGAAATGCTTAGAACACGGCCCTGTCATAACCAACACCTTGTTCTGTCAGAGAGACAAGTAGAAGGCTTCATGGCAACACCCTCGCCCCAAGCATTGGCATATGCTCGACTACATCATCGTCCGAGGGACCGCAAGGACATCTGCATCACCCGCGCCATGACAGGAGCTGACAACTGCTGGACTGACCACTGCCTAATATGCTCTGTCATTTCCATCAATGTAGTCCCAAAACAGCGGCGGCAACAGAAACGCTGCTGCAGGAAAATCAACGCTGGAGCACTCAAAGACCCTGCTAAAAAAAAGCCCTATTCAGCCAGTGTCACAGAACCTACCTGGCGACTCCCAGTGATTCAGAGATGCAGAGTGTCCACAGCACCTGGTCTACCCTCAAGGACTCCATAATTAGCACCTGTGAAGAGATGCTTGGTCACTCGACCAGGAAGCACCAAGACTGGTTCGACGAGAATGACCAGGAGATCCAGGAGCTAATAAGCCGCAAGCGCAAGGCATTCTTGGACTGGAACCAGCAACTCAACTCGAGAGCAAGAAAGCAGTTCAATAGAGGTCTGAAGGCAAGGTCCAACAAAAAACTCGCGACCTAAAGAACAGATGGTGGGTGGAGAAAGTGCAGGAGATCCAGCAGCTAACCGACAATCACGACGTGCGTGGATTCTTTAGCGCAGTCAAGACCACCTTCCGCCCAAGCACCTAAGGTCCTACCCCACTGCGGGCCAAGAACTGAGAGGTGCTCATCAAGGGCAGAGAGGCAGTCAGTGCCCGCTGGAAGGAGTACTTCAAAGGTCTCCTTGACTGAGACTCTGTCTTTGATACGAGTGTCCTCGACTCCATCCCGCAACATGCCACTCGTCACCATCTCGGCACAATCTCAGCCCGGTAGGAGGTTGTAAAGGTCATCCGACAACTGAAGAACAAGGCATCAGGAGCAGATGGAATCCCTGCTGAAGCACTAAAGCATGGCGAAGAATCAAATCCATGAACTCATTTCTCTTATTTGGAAGGAGGACAGCGTGCCAGGGGATCTCAGAGATGCTGCAATCTAGACCATCTTCAAGAAAGGTGACAAGTCTGATTGTGGTAATTATAGAGGATTTCCCTGCTGTCTGCCACAGGGAAAGTCAGCACAAGAATCCTCCTCAATCGCCTTCTCACTATGGCTGAAGAGCTCCTCCTAGAGTCGCAATGCGGATTCCACCCACCACGGGGCACGATGTACTTGATCTTCACCGCGCGTCAAAGTCAACAAAAATGCAGGGAACAGCATCAACCGCTGTACATGGCCTTCTTTGACCTCAAAGGCCTTCGACACTGTCAACCGTGAAGAATTATGGAGTGTCCTCCTCAAATTCGACTGCCCTCAAAAGTTTGTCACCATCCTCTGCCTGCTTCATGATGACATGCAAGCCATGATCTGACCAATGGATCCACCACAGACCCAATTCACGTACAGACCGGGGTCAAGCAAGGCTGTGTCATCGCACCAACGCTCTTCTCGATCTTCCTTGCCACAGTGCTCCATCTCCCTTAGTAAGCTCCCCGCTGGAGTGGAGCTAATCTACAGAAACGGGAAACTGTTCAATCTCCATCACCTCCAGTCCAGATCCAAAGTCGTCCCATCCTGTCACTGAATTACAGTACGCAGACGATGCTTGCGTCTGCGCACACTCGGAGACTGAACTCCAAGCCATCGTCAACACCTTCACCGAAGCGTATGAGAGCATGTAATTACACTAAACATCCGTAAGACAAAGATCCTTCACCAACCTGACCCCACCACACAGCACTGCCCGGCGATTATCAGAATCCACGACGAGACCTTGAACAACGTCGACCATTTTCCAAACCTCGGGAGCCTACTGTCAATAAGGGCAGATGTCAATGACTAAGTCCAACACTGCCTTCAGTGTACCAGTGCAGCCTTTGGTCGCCTGAGGAAGAGAGTGTTTGAAGAACAGGACCTCAAACCTGGCACCTAGCTCATAGTCTACAGAGCAGTCGTGATACCTGCCCTCTTATATGCTTCAGAGACATGGACAATATACAGCAGGCAACTGAAAGCACGGGAGGTGTACCACCAACACTGGATCTGCAAGATCCTGCAAATCCATTGGCAGGATAGGCGCATCAATGTCAGTGTTCTCGCTCAGACCATCATCCCCAGCATCGAAGCATTGACCACACTCGATCAGCTCCGATGGACGGGCCACAACGTCCGCATGCCCGATACGAGACTCCCAAAACGAGCGCTCTACTAGGAGCTCCGACATGGCAAGCGAGTCACAAGTGGGCAGAGGAAACATTTCAAGGACACCCTCAAAGCCTCCTTAATAAAGTGCAACATCCCCACAGACACCTGGGAATCCCTGGCCCAAGACCGTTCAAAGTGGAGAAGCATCTGGGAGGGCGCTGAACACCTCGCATCTCTTCGTCGGGAGCAAGCTAAAGATAAGCGCAAACAGCGGAAGGAGCGCATGACAACCCAGGAACCCCACCCACCCACCCCTTCAACCACCGTCTGCCCCACCTGTGACATAGACTGTCGGTCCCTCATTGGACTTACTAGTCACCTAAGAACTAATTTTTAGTATGGAAGCAAGTCATCTTCGAATGTGAGGGACTGCCTAAGAAGATGGGTTGAATTGAAGAACAAAAAAGGGGCTCACACACTACTGGGAGTGTTCGATCGACTCCTGGAACAGTCAGAGATAGAAGAACAAATATGTGGGCAAATTGCTGCGAAGTGCAAAAACTATAGAGCTGTAATATTGGGAGATTTCAACTACCCTAATATTAACTGAGAAAAGGTAGTGTAAATGGTACAGAGGGTGCAGAATTCCTAAAATGCATTCAGGAGAACTTCTTTCGCCAGTATGTAAGAAGCCCAACAAAGGAGGGGGCGGTTCTGGACTTAGTTTTGGAGAATGGAGAGGGGCACGTGGAAGGGGTATCAGTGGGAGAGCATTTTGGTGCTAAGTGATCATAATTCTGTAAGATTTAGGGTAGTTATGGAAAAGGACAATGGTGGACCAGGAATAAAAGTTCTCAATTGGGGTAAAGCCAATTTTGCTGAGCTGAGATGGGATTTGGTCAAAATGGACTGGAAACGGCTACTTGATGGTAAATTAGTGTCAGAGCAGTGGGAAGCATTCAAGGAGAAGATCCGGAGGGTACAGGGCAAGTATGTTTCCTTAAAAAAAAGGGTGGGGCTAACAAATCTAGAGCCCTCCAGATGTCAAGGGACATACAGGGTAAGATAAAGAAAAAAAGGGAGGCTTATGTCAGATACCGAGAACTCAATACTGCAGAGACTCTAGAGGAGTATAAGTGCAGGGGTGCAATTAAAAATGATATCAGGAAAGCAAAGAGAGAGCGAGCATGAAAGAACGTTGGTAAGTAAAATCAGGGAAAACCCAAAGATGTTTTATAAATACATTAAGAGCAAGAGGATAACTAGAGAAAGATTGGGGCCTATTAAGCATTCACAAAGGAAATCTGTGTGCAGAGGCAGAAGATGTGGGTATGATTCTTAATGAATACTTTGCATCTGTTTTTACAAAAGAGAGGGGCAATGCAGGCTTTGCAATGAGGGAGGAGGTGTGTGAAATATTAGACGAGATAAACATTGAGAGAGGAAGTATTAAGGGGCAAAGCAGCTTTGAAAGTGGATAAATCCCCAGGCACGGAAGAAATGGATCCCAGGCTCTTAAGAGAAGCAAAAGAGGAAATAGCAGAGGCTCTGGCTATCATTTTCCAATCCTCTCTGGCTACAGGTGTGGTACCAGAGGACTGCTATTGTTATAACTTTGTTTAAAAAGGGATAGACTGAGTAATTACTGTCAGTCAGCCTAACCTCAGTGGTGGGAAAATTATTGGGAAAAATCCTGAAGGACAGGATAAATCTTCATTTGGAAAGACATGGATTAATCAAGGACAGTCAGCATGGATGTGTTAAGAGAAGGTCATGTCTGACTAACTTAATTGAATTTTCCAAGGAGGTAACCAGGAGGGTCGATGAGGGCAATGTGTACGATGTAGTGTATATGGATTTTAACAAAGCTTTTGGTAAGGTTTCACATGGTAGACGGGTCACGAAAGTAAAAGCCCATGGGATCAAGGGCAAAGTGGCAAGTTGGATCCAAAATTGGCTCAGAGGTAGGAAGCAATGGGTAATGGTTAATGGGTGTTTACGTGACTGGAAGGCTGTATCCAGTGGGGTTCCACAGGACTCAGTGCTGGGTCCCCTGCTTTTTGTGGTATATTAATGACCTGGACTTGAATGTTGGGGATATGATTAAGAAGTTTGCAAATGACACTGAAATACGCTGTGTGGTTGATAATGAAGAAGAAAGCTGCAGACTGCATGAAGATATCAATGTACTGGTCAGGTGGGCAGAACGGTGGCTAATGGAATTCAATCTGGATAAGTGTGAGGTAATGCACTTGGGGAGGCCCAGCAAGACAAGGAAATACACATTAA
Organism: Pristiophorus japonicus; assembly: GCF_044704955.1. NCBI lineage: Eukaryota > Metazoa > Chordata > Chondrichthyes > Pristiophoridae > Pristiophorus > Pristiophorus japonicus. Next base: position 73,312 of record NW_027254402.1, on the reverse strand, counting down.
ATGGTATGACACTAAAAGGTGTAGAGGAACAAAGGGACCTTGGAGTGCAGGTCCACAGATCCCTGAAAGTAGCAGGCCAGGTAGATAAGGTGGTTAAGAAGGCATATGGAATACTTGCCTTCATTAGTCGAGGCATGGAACACAAGAACAGGGAGGTTATGCTTGAACTGTATAAAACACGGATCAGGCCGCAGTTGGAGTACTGTGTGCAGTTCTGGTCACTACATTACAGTAAAGTTGTGATTGCACTGGAAAGGGTGCAGAGGAGATTTACAAGAATGTTGCCTGGATTGGAGAATTTTGGCTATGAGGAAAGACTGGAGATGCTGGATCTGTTTTCTTTGGAACCTAGGAGGCTGAAGGGAGACCTTATTGAGGTGTATAAAATTATGAGGGGCCTGGATAGAGTGGATAGGAAGGACCTGTTTCCCTTGGCAGAGGGGTCAACAATCAGGGGGCATAGATTTAAAGTGATTGAGGGGAGGTTTAGAGGAGAGAGGAGGGGAAATTTCTTCACCCAAGTATGGTGGGGGTCTGGAACTCACTGCCTGAAAGGGTAGTAGAGGCAGAAAGCCTCAACACATTTAAAAAATACTTGGATGTGCTCTTAAAGTGCTGTAACCTACAGGGTTACGAACCAAGAGCTGGAAAGTGGGATTAGCTGGATAGCTCTTGGATGGCCGAAATGGCCTCCTTCCGTGCTGTAAATTTCTATCATTCTGGTTAATTGGGGGCAGTTCTATGCACTGGAATTGCACTCACTACAAACTGGATTGAAATGGCCCAAAGACATTTTATGCCTCACAGTGAAGAGGGGAGATTCGGTCTGGAAACAAAACCATGTTTATGCTAAACTTGTATCGAACCTTTATTAGACCACACTTGTACTGCATACAATTCTGGTCGCCATATTGTAAAAAGGATAGAGGCAGTGAAGAGTGCGTAGATAAGATTTATAAGGATGATACCAGAAATTTGAGGTTATACCGATCAGAAAAGGGTCTCTTTTCTCTTGGAGAGGGGCTGAGGGGTGACCTAATAGAGGTCTTTAAAATCATGAAAGATTTTGATAAAGTGGAAACATTCTCTCTCTATCCACTCAGAGGAAGAGCATAACTAGAGGCCATCAATATAAGATAGTCACTAATAAACCCAACAGAGAATTCAGAAGAAACTTCTTTACCCAGAGAGTGGTGAGAATGTGGACCTTGCTACCACAGGGAGTGGTTGAAGCAAATAGTATAGATGCATTTAAGGGGCGGTAGATAAGTATGAATGGAATAGACGGTTATGTTGATAAATTTAGAAACAGAAATTTACAGCACAGAAGGAGGCCATTTCGGCCCATCATGTCCACACCGGCCGACAAAGCAGCCCTGAAGGTTACATATAAACTTATGAACAATGGCGGACAGGTGAAGAGCATCCGGCCCAACCAGCCCGCCTCCCACAACTGTGATACCCCATGTATCGCAACATTTTACACTCTACCCCACCCAGAGCCATGCAATCTCCTGGGAGAGGCAAAAAAAGATAAAAACCCAGGCCAATTGGGGGAAACTAAAATCTGGGAATATTCTTCTCCGACCCATCCAGGCGATGGAAACTAGTCCAGATCACTCTGGCCGTATTAGATTCCCTGAAATACTTACCATCGTGCCTGCGCCAACCAACCAACGAGGTTATCCAGTCTAATCCCACTTACCAGCTCGAGGTCCGCAACCCTTCAGGTTATGGAACTTCAAGTGCACATCCAAGCACCTTTTAAATGTGATGAGGGTTTCTGCATCCACCACCCTTCCAGGCGGTGAGTTCCAGACCCCCACAACCCTCCGCGTGAAGAAGCTTCCCCTCAAATCCTTCCACCAACCACCTCGTAATTGACCCCTCCAAGGGAAATAGGCCCTTGCTCTCCACTATATCTAGGCGCCTCTAAAATTTTATACACCTCAATGAGGCCTCCCCATAGCCTCTTCTGTTCCAAAGAAAACAAACCCAACCTATCCAATCTGTCCTCATAGTTAAGATTCTCCATTCCAGGTAGCATCCTCGTACATCTCTGCACCCTCTCCAGTGCAATCACGTCCTTCCTATAATAAGGCAACCAGAACTGCATGCAGTATTCCAGCTGTGGCCTAACCAGTGTATTATACAATTTAAGCATAAACTCCCTGCTCTTGTATTCTATGCCTTGGCCAATAAAGGCAAGCATATGCCTTCTTAACCACCTGGCCTGTTACTTTCAGGGATCTGTGGACAAGCAGTCCAAGGTCCCTTTGTCCATCTGCACTTCTAAGTGGCCTACTGTTTAATGTGCATACCCTTTCCTCATTAGCCCTCCCCAAGTGCATTACCTCACACTTCTTCGAATTAAATTCCATTTGCCCACCTGACCAGTAGAGTGATATCCTCCTGCAATCCATGATTTTCCTCTTCTTTATTAACCAGAGCCAATTTTAGTGTCATCTGCAAACTTCTTAATCATACCCCTTATATTCAAATCTACGTCATTGATGTATACCACAAAAAGTAAGGGACCCACTACTGAGCATGGCGGAACCCCACTGGAAACATCCTTCCAATCACAAAAACATCCATCGACTATTACCCTTTGCTTTCTATCTCTAAGCCAATTTCGGATCCAACTTGCCACTTTGCTCTGGATCCCATAGGCTTTTACCTTCGATCAGTCTGCCATGTGGGACCTTCTCAAAAGCTTTGCTAAAGTCCATGCACACTACATCGTACGTACTGCCCTCATCAACCCTCCTGGTTACCTCCTCGAAAAATTCAATCAGGTTAGTCAAACACGATCTTCCCTTAACAAATCTGTGCTGACTGTCCCTGATTAATCCTTGACTTTCTAAATGTAGAGTTATTCTGTCCTTCAGGACTTTTCCCAATAATTTTCCCACCACTGAGGTTAGGCTGACAGGCCTGTAATTACTCAGTCGATCCCTTTCTCCCTTCAACAAGGGTACCGCATTAGCAGTCCTCCAGCACCATGCCTGAATCCAAAGGGGATTGGAAAATGATGGTCAAAGCCTCTGCTATTTCCTCTTTTGTTTCGCCCAACAGCCTGGGATGCATTTCATCTGGACCTGGTGACGTATCCAATTTCAAAGCTGCTAAACCCCTTAATACCTCCTCTCTCACTATGTTTATTTCATCCAGAATTTCACACTCCTCCTCGATAGCAGTATCTGCATTGCCTCTTTCCTTTGTGAAAACAGACGCAAAGTATTCATTAAGAACCACATCCACATCTTCCGCCTCCACACACAGATTACCCTCATGGTCTCCAATAGGCGGCCCTACCCTTTCTTTAGTTATCCTCTTGCTCTTAATATATTTATAGAACATCTTTGGGTTTTTCTTGATTTTACTTGCCAAGAATTTTTCATGCTCTCTCTTAGTCGTCCTAATATCCTTTTTAATTTCACCTTTGAACTTCCTATACTCCTCCAGAGATTCTACAGTATTTAGCTGTCGGTATATGACATAAGTTTCTCTTTTTTTCTTTATCCTCCCATGTAAGTCCCTAGACATCCAGGGGGCTCTAAAATTGTTATTTCCACCTTTTTTCTTTGAGGACACGTTTGGCCTGAGCCCTCTGGATTTCCTCCTTGAATGCCTCCCACTGTTCCGACACTGATTTACCTTTAAGTAGCTGTTTCTAATCCACTCTGGCAAAATCACTTCTCAACTTAGCAAAGTTAGCTTTTCCCCAATTTTGGACTTTTATTCCTGGTCTATCCTTGTCCTCATCTATAACTACCTTGAATCTGACTGAATTATGGTTACTAGCACCCAAGTGCTCCCTCACTGCTACCCCTTCCATCTGCCCAGCTTCATTCCCCAAAACTAAATCCAGAACCGTCTCCTCCCATGTTGGGCTTATTTCCTATTGACTAAAAAAGTTCTCTTGAATGCATCTTAGGAAGTCCACACCCTCTATACCCGTTACACTATATTTATCTCAATCAATATTAGGATCGTTGAAATCCCCTATTACTGCCCTATGGTTTTTGGACTTCACAGAAATTTGCCTACATAATTGCTATCTCAATCCCAATGTTTGGGGGTCTATAATACACGCCCAGCAGTGTGATCGCCCCTTTTTTATTTTTCAGTTTGATCTACATGGCCTCATTTGATGATCCCTCTAACATATCATCCCTCCTCATAGCTGTAAGTTTCTTTAATCTATACTGCGACCCCCCCCCACCCTTTTTTACTCCCCCCTCTGTCCTGTCTAAAAATCCTATAACCAGAATATTGAGCTGCCAAACCTGCCCCTCTTTCAGCCATGTCTCTGTAATGGCTATAATGTTTTACTCTCAAGTGCCTGGCTGTGCTCTCAGCTTATCCGCCTTATTCGCTATACTCCTTGCAGTTAAGTATATACCATTTAGCACAGGAGGACCTCCTTGATTACTACTTACTAACCCTTGTTTCCTCGGTCTTACAAATTCACTTTCTACATTCCTGCTTTGAACTTTCAGCTTTACTTCTTTCCCTATTGAATTTGTTCTCGGGTTCCTATTCGCCTCCCCACACAGTTTAATTTCGATGAGGAAAGACAGGAAGAGGCTTGAGTGTGGCATAAATGCTGATGTGGATTGTTTGGGCCAAATGGCCTGTCTCGGTGCTATATATCCTATGCAATGTTTCAGGAGAGGCGAGCATTGATCTGACGGATCCCCACCTGGGCAATTTACAGGCAGACACCATGCGCTGTCAACAGATTTAAACTCCCTATAGTTCAGATTGTCAAAAATAGACATCAGGAATACCTGGTTAGTTTTGAAGTTTCCAATACTTTAATATAAAGCATTATACAAAGTATATACACATTATATACTCATCTCCTGTACACATTGCAACATGATAAGCCCGACCCGGTCCCAGTGCCACCTGGCCTGGCCCCAGTGCGGCCCGTTCCCAGAGCAGCGTTTTGGTGAATCTGCACGAGTCTTTTGTTGATTTGGTTGATGCAGGAGTTACTCTAACATTTGAATACACTAAAAGGAATGACAGAAGTAAAGACCCATTTCAATACATCGGTACGTAGTGAAACTCTGTTAAACACCCGAACTTAGTCACACTGTCATTTCTAGCCTCTGTGGCAGTTTGAACAGTTAGTAAGTAGTTAGACTAACATTTTTACAACATCTTGTTAAGTTGTTTCACGCAATCTGTTACAAAATGCGGCTCAAATTTGAGGCATATTTTATCAGAAACTATATGTGATACTACTTTATTGATTTCCTTCACCCAGTGAAATGGGAAACTAAATGCAGTGCTCTTTCACCATCGGCTCTTAGGCAAAACTCACCACTTCAATCAGTAGCCAATAGGAAGTGACTATACGGCTGTGAAAGGGCTCCAAATGTTTTCACATCACATTTCTGCACAAAATATTATTCATGAAAATGAAACAGTAATTGAGGCACGAACACACCTGGGAATAATCTGGATAAGCGGTGATCAGGCCAAGTGTCAAAGCTGAATCAAGCACTCAATCTCCCAGGCTGTACAATCACACCACTGCACTTAATTACCATGCAGCAAAGAAAGTTCCGCCGTACTGGGAGTGACTTAGAGCAACAGCATGTGACTATATTCCTAATCACGGTGACCCAACCTGCTCCAGCCTCTACCTCAGATTCACACACTCAAAACGCTAGGTGACTGCCTGAAAGCTGCTTCTCTCTGAACTGAGAGCAGACCCTCCCTCCCCACACACAGTTTAAATCAAGGTACCATTTCATTGCTGAGTGCTGACACCAACATCTGGGTGAACTGATTTAGGATATATTCACCGATCAGCCAACTGTTTACGACTCTGTTGGATATGCACTTGAAATGCTGTAACCTAAAAAGCTATGGATCAAAAGCTTGAAAGTGGGATTAGGCTGGATAGCTCTTTCAGCCGGCACAGACACGATCAGCCGAATGGTCTCCTTCTGTGCTGTAAAGTTCCATGTTTCTACCCAAACCACCAGGACCATAGAATACAAATAGAATGCTTCAGCACCAGAACAAATGGGACGGAGGTCCCAGAGCTCGGGAGCAGAGTTTGAATAATCTGGGATTTAAAAAATACCAATTTCAGAATGGTGATCCAGGACAGTGACACTAATACCAACTCTTTACTTTTCAGAACATGGTTCAGATAGAGGAGGGGTGGAAACATTCGGTCACCATTTTTAGACAGTAGTTTGAGAGTTGTGCAGCTTTAAAGAATCAAAACACACACTTGTAGTAAAGGACTCACATATAGAACTTTTTCTATTTTGCATTTTTGGCTGATTAAAATAATGTTATACACCTCAAATTCACTTTAAAAAGAGTTCTTATCTGAACATCAGTTTCTCAGAACCCGAGACTGGATTTGTAAAAGAGGCACTTTATCCAAAGCAGTGACTTACATTCAAATGAGAAATTTACTGCAAGCTCTAAACTCAGTTAAACTCGGTTGCATTAACCTCACTATAAATGTAGGTCAATACGCTACCTATTTTATATAAACATTACTACATGTATGGACTGTGAATAGGTATCCAAAAAAATTAAGTGTTTCAAATGTCCTATTATCCACTGTGAAATGTTAGGGCGAACACGAGCCCCAACTGTAAGGTTAAATGGTCTTCCTGTTAAACGCATTCGATTAAATGTGCTGCTTATTCACAAGTTTATTAAAAATAATATTAAGAACTGTGTAATAAATTCCTGCATCAATTTGAGTTCTCTAGCTTTCACTATTAAAACTGACTGGCCCGTAGCCTCCAATACACATTTAGCGATAGGGGATAAAGATAGAGTGTTGCCTCCTGCAGCCAATTTTACACAGATTAAAAAGAAAAAAATTATGGATTAAGATTGGAAAACCGATCAACTAAAAATTACAAAAAACAGCAGCAAGCCCAACATTGCCATAACCTCACACTCCACTCAATGTGCTGAAACCAGGTGGCATTTTACCAGTACAGGACAGTCTTTATTAGAGTCTTGAGCAACACTAGGACAAGAACGGAAGTTGAATTGTCTGAAATAAACTCAAATATCATATTTTAACAGCACTGACCTTTCATGCCTCTGAGACACACGCTTTAGTTTCAACTTCTTTTTCAACCAGTTTGTTTTACTCCAAGAAAACCAGATCTACTTTTGCAATTCATTCCCAAATTCATCTCCACCCTGAAACCCATTAAAGTTTGTTAAGGATTAATTTTTTCATTGAAGTGTAAAAAAAAATTTTAGCTTCTGAAGGTTAAATATTTCAAGGCTCGAATTGTTTGGGATATCCTAGAATTCTCCTTGCAGTAAAACCTGATTTACAGTTATAGATAGCCAGCATGTAATATATAAAAATTGCAGCGTCATTTACACTGCAATCCACAAACCGATAGTATTGAGTTCTAAAACTGCACAATTTGCAACAATCAACTACACAGCTATTAATTTGGACAGGATTACTTTTTAAACTACTCTAATGTCAAAACAATTACTCATTTGTCCCAATAACCAACTTATAGAAATGGCAAGATGATCATATAAGTTTATAAATAAATTAAGTGTGTGTTTAAGGCGAGTATGTCAGTACTGGAAATGTAACAATTTAGGTCCCCAGTAACAGCATCAAACATTCCCAGGGCAGGTACAGCACGAGTTAGATACAGAGTAAAGCTCCCTCTACACTGTCCCATCAAACACACCCAGGGCAGGTACAGCACAGGTTACAGAGTAAAGCTCCCTCTACACTGTCCCATCAAACACACCCAGGGCAGGTACAGCACAGGTTACAGAGTAAAGCGCCCTCTACACTGTCCCATCAAACACTCCCAGGGAGGTACAGCACGGGTTAGATACTCAGTAATGCCCGTTCTGCTCTAACAATGTGCATCAAAGCCAAGTCAAGATGTCTTGCTGCACTCGTGCAATACTTGTATTTCCCACACCAGACCATGCGGAGCGGGCTCGAGGGGCCAAATGGCCTACTCCTGCTTCTGTTCCTATTTCTTATGCTGAAAAGAGGACCGGTCAGCGCTTCAATGCTGGGGATGTTAGCCTGGACAAGGACGCTGATGTTGGTGCACCTGTGCTCCCAGGGGATTTGCAGGATCTTGCAGAGACATCGTTGGTGATATATCTCAATATATATGTAAGTCAGTGATTTGAGGTGTCTTCTGTACATCGTCCATGCCTCTGAGCCATACAGGAGAGTGGGTATTACTACAGCCCTGTAGACCATGAGCTTGGTGGGAGATTTGAGGGCCTGATCTTTGAACACTTTTCCTCAGGCAGCCGAAGGCTGCACTGGCGCACTGGAGGCAGTGTTGAATCTCCGCATCAATGTCTGCTTTTGTTGACAAGAGGCTCCCGAGGTATGGGAAGTGGTCTACGTTGTCGAGGGCCGCGCCGTGGATCTTGATGTCTGGGGGGCAGTGCTGTGCGGTGAGCTCAGGTTGGTGGAGGACCTTTGTCTTACGGATGTTTAGCGTAAGTCCCATGCTTTCATATGCCTCATTAAATACATCGACGATATCCTGGAGTTCAGCCTCAGAATGTGCGCAGACGCAGGCGCTGACCACACTCGATCAGCTTCGCTGGGCAGGCCACATAGTTCGCATGCCAGACACAAGACTCCCAAAGCAAGTGCTCTATGCGGAGCTTCTTCACGGCAAACGAGCCAAAGGTGGACAGCGGAAACGTTACAAGGACACCCTGATAAAGTGCGAAACCACCACTGACACCTGGGAGTCTCTGGGAGGGCGTTGAGCACTTAAGAGTCTCAACGCCGGGAGCGTGCAGAGGTCAAGCGTAGGCAGCGGAAGGAGCGTGCAGCAAACCAGTCCCACCTACCCCTTCCCTCAACGACTATCTGTCCCACCTGTGACAGAGTCTGTGGCTCTCGTATTGGACTGTTCAGCCACCAAAGAACTCACTTCAGGATGGAAGCAAGTCTTCCTCGATTCCGAGGGACTGCCTATGATGATGATGAGAAAGAGGACTGCTGCTGCCAAAGTCTTTTCAAATAGGTCCCTTACAGTCAGAACGCAATGCTAAACATGAAGCTTCAATAAACTTTACTGTCCCAAATTAATATTTGTTCTGTCCAAGCAGACATGGGTTAGAACCAAGGACACCATTATGAAATAATTTGGGGTGGTCAAGTGCTGTTGGACCGAAGTGACAGGTAACATACATCTTTACGCTCGGTTAGTGAACTTTGCAAAGCAAAGCCTGGGTACAAGAGGATCTGGATTAGAAATTGGGTGTCTTGTTGCTGAATTGGAACGTTGACCATCACATCCCATCGAGAAACTGTGCATCAAAGCGGCATGTTATTCAACCTACAGGGAACAACCATCTTGAATCAGTTAGTGAAACCCAGCTGGCACAAGGGTCCTACAAATCCTGGTAAATATATCAGAAATGAAGCAACACTGCTATCACGCCAGGGTCAGAGGGGACGGGGGGAGCCAGGGTCAGAGGGGACGGGGAGCCAGGGACAGAGGGAACGGGGGGGGGGGGGGGGGGGAGAGCCAGGGTCAGAGGGAATTAGTTTGCAAATGTCACCTGACCTATGTCTAGCGTGGATTTTCCCATTATAGCATTTTTCATTTGGTACTTGCGGAGTTCTAACGCACTCACTTGATCTCCAGCTTGTAACCACATTGTGCAATAAATACATGTTAACTGTGATCTTTGAGAGTTGAGGAATCACAGTTCTTGGGCAATATATAAAACATATGAACAGACTGAGCGACAGACGTAATAACTTAAACAAGGAATCAAAAACCTGATCGGTGCTTAAAGAAAAATGTTGTGCAGCACCCAACGAGCCTGTACTGCAAACAATGGACGACTTTGATCAGGGAATGTTTGGTATCAGTGCAAAGAGGAGAGTCGAGATCATAAACTCACAATCACCTCAGTCTCATCCTTATCATCTTTCCGGTCCTTGTACCACTCCACACCCATTATGCAGCCCATTTTCACATTGTGGTTTAGAGCAGGAAACAAGGTCACCCTGTGAGACCGTGACTCTTCCCGCTAACTCCGAGGGACAGGGCTGTGTGTCATACAGGGAGGCCCCCGAATCGCAGCTTCTTTTTAACAGGTTTTAAGTTCGTCAGTCTCCTAAGGTCCTCGTCGCCTTCAGATTCGTCCATCTCGTCATCTGCTGAAATGAGAATCTGTAAACCGCATTCAACAGTGAGAACTGGAAATTACAAGCAAAATCTGCAGACAGCACACATTACTAGAAATCATAAATCCAATCTAATCTCTTTTAGCTTCCTAAATCACAAATACATGCTCTATTTGTAGTTTACAGAGTTTGAGAAAGATTATTTGAAATAACTTCAAGACTAAGAATGGAAAGAAATCATGTAATGTAGCACGGTGACGGGCTTAAGACAAGTTCAACTCATGACTGCAGTCGGGGGACAAATAGCAGAATGGATAGCAAGTGGTCTACAAAACAGAATTTTTGCTATGAGGAAAGATTGGTTAGTTTGGGTTTGTTTTCTTCGGAGCATTTAAAAAGTACCTGGATGTGCACTTGAAGTTCCGTAACCGACAAGGCTACAGACCAAGAGCTGAAAAGTAGGATTAGACTGGCTAGCTCCTTTTCTGCCGGCGCAGACACGATGGGCTGAATGACCTCCTTCTGTGCCATAAATTTGTATGATTCTATGCCATCTGCCGCCACAAATAGATTTCCAGTTTGATCCATAATCGGCCCCACTGCTCCTCGGATCTCCTTTTTACTGTTAATATGGCTACAAAAGATCTTTGGATCCCCTTTCATGGTCGCCGTCAATCTATTCTCGCACAGTCTCTGCCCCTCATTTCCCTTTTCACTTCTATGTACTTTTAAAATATTCAGCCTGATTCTCCTTTGTATGATCAATCTGACTGCTGTCATACGCTCCCATTTTCTGCTGCATGCTACTCTCTAACTGCTTCGTCACCCAGGGCGCTTAGGCTTTGGTTTCCCTCCCTTGTGGAAATGAACCTGACTGTGAAGATACGTGAAGAGAAAAAGATTAGTGAAGACAAACGTAGGTCCCTTATAGTCAGAATCAGGTGAATTTATAAATGGGGAACAAAGAAATGGCTGACCAATTGAACAAATACTTTGGTTCCGTTTCACTAAGACACAAATAACCTTCCAGAAATACTAGGGAACCGAGGGTCTAGCGAGAAAGAGGAACTAAAGGAAATCCTTATTAGTCAGCAAATTGTGTTAGGGAAATTGATGGGATTGAAGGCAGAGAAATCCCGAGGGCCTGATAGTCTGCATCCCAGAGTACTTAAGGAAGTGGCCCTAGAAATAGTGGATGCATTGGTGGTCATTTTCCAACATTCTATAGACTCTGGATCAGTTCCTTTGGACTGGAGGTTAGCTAATGTAACCCCACTTTTTAAAAAAGGAGGGAGAGAGCAAACAGGGAATTATAGACTGGTCAGCCTGACATTGGTGGTGGGGAAAATGTTGGAATAAATTAAGATTAATAGCAGCGCATTTGGAAAGCAGTGACAGGATCGGTCCAATTCAGCATGGATTTATAAAAAAGGAAATCCTGCTTGACAAATCTTCTAGAATTTTTTGAGGATGTAACAAATAGAGTGGACAAAGGGGAGCCAGTGTATGTGGTGCATTTAGACTTTCAAACGGCTTTTGACAAGGTCCCACACGAGATTAGTGTGAAAAATTAAAGCACATGGTATTGCAGGTAATGTACTGACGTGGATAGAGAACTGGCTAGCAGACAGGAAGCAAAGAGTAGGAATAAATCAGGGCCTTTTCAGAATGGCAGGCAGTGGCTCGTGGGGTACCACAAGGTTCAGTGCTGGGACCCCAGATATTTACAATATACATTAATGATTTAAACAAAAGGAATTGAATGTATTATCTCCAAATTTGCATGTGACACTAAGCTGGGTGGTAGTGAGAGCTGTGAGGAGGATGCTAAGAGGCTGCAGGGTGACTTGGACAGGTTAAGTGAGTGGGCAAATACATGGCCGATGCGGTATAATGTAGATAAATGTGAGGTTATCCACTTTGGTGGTAAAAACAGGAAGGCAGATTATCTGAATGGTGACAGATCAGTAAAAGGGGAGGTGCAACAAGACCTGGGTGTTATGGTACATCAGTCATTGAAAGTTGGCATACAGGTACAGCTGGCAGTGAAGGCGGAAAATGGCATGTTGGTCTCCATAGCGAAAAGGATTCGAGTATAGGAGCAGGGAGGTCTTACTACAGTTGTACAGGGCCTTGGTGAGGCCACATCTTGAATATTGTGTACAGTTTTGGTCTCCTAATCTGAGGAAGGACAATCTTGCTTTTGAGGGAGTGCAGCGAAGGTTCACCAGACTGATTCCCAGGATGACAGGACTGACATATGAAGACTGGATCGACTAGGCTTATATTCAATGGAATTTAGAAGAATGAGAGGGGATCTCATAGAAACATAAAATTCTGACGGGATTGGACAGGTTAGATGCAGGAAGAATGTTCCCGATGTTGGGGAAGTCGAGAACCAGGGGTCACAGTCTAAGGATAAGGGGTAAGTCATTTAGGATCGAGATGAGGAGAAACTTCTTCACTCAAAAGTTGTGAGCATGTGGCATTTTCTATCACAAAGTTGTTGAGGCCAGTTCGTTAGATATATTCAAAAGGGAGTTAGATGTGGCCCTTACGTCTAAAGGAATCAAGAGGTATGGAGAGAAAGCAGGAATGGGGTATCGAGGTGCATGATCAGCCATGATCATATTGAATGGCAGTGCAGGCTCGAAGGGCCGAAAGTCCTATTCCTGCACCTATTTTCTATGTTTCTATCTCCTCTTTAAAGGCTCCATTACATTTCTGTCTGCCAGTCTCTGACTCTGACTTACTCAGACCAGATCCCTCCTCAATTAGCTGAAATTAGCCCTCTTTCAGTTAAATATTTTTATTCTGGATTGCTCAATATCCTTCTCCCTAAATATAAACGTTATGATCACTATTCCAGAGATGCTCCTCCACTTGTCCCACTTCATTCCCCAGGACTAGATCTAACAATACCACCTTCTTTGTTGGGCAGGAAACATACTGATCAAGAATATTCTCCTGAACATACTTCAGAAAATTTCTCCCCTTCTATGCCCTTCAACAATCACTGCCCCATTCAATACTGAGGTAGTTAAAGGCTCCCATTATCACTGATCGAAAGTTCATGCACCTCTCAGTAATTTCCTTGCAAATCTGCTCCTCGATCAACTTCCCACTATTTGGTGGCCTATAAAATATGGATGCATTTATTTGTACTAACTGAATTGCAGCAGTTTCACTGATTGGCTCTCCATTACCACATGACCTATTGCTGATAAGCCACACCCTGAAGTTTCTCTGGAATGTGTAAATGGAACCACCCAGCCTAACTTTGCACATTGTAACATGATCCATTTGCACATCAGAAGTCAGAAAGGACACATCCCTCCCCCCAGCCGAAGTCCCTCCTTACCCCAGTGCAAATGCATCCCTCCTTAACCCAGTGCAAGTGCATTCCTCCCCCAGCCTAAGTCCCTTACCCGAGTGCAAGTTCAAGTGCATGACCTTACCTGCCCCCCTGGGAATCCCCACCATAGATGGGGCATTGTGTGCGGATGTTAACAGGTTTATTGGGTGTGAAGTGTCAGTGTCGTGACTTCTGGATTTCATCCACTCCAGTGATGTCGGGTGTGGGTGTAAAGGGGGTTGGAAGAACGTGACTCGTCTTTCCTGAGTTCCCTTTCAACCCCCCCCCCCCCCCCCCCCCACACACCTCAACCAGGGTCTCTCTCTCTCTCTCTCTCTCTTTCCCTCCCCCCCGCCCCACCCCAACCAGGCTCTCTCCCACCACCCCAACCAGGGGGGAACAGAGTCGGAGACTATTTGTCCTAACTCGCTTCTGCGCATGCATCAGGAAACGCGAGTTAGGACAAATAGTCACTGCGATAAAATACACCAAATAGTGAGATAGTTCCTCTATTGTTTCTCGACTCCAACCAAATAAGATTCTTTCATCCTTCAAGGGCAGTTTCTCTTTCTAGCACTAATATTTTCCTTAATCAAAACTGCTATGTCTCCTTCCCATCTTTCTTGAATATTTTGTACCCAGGAATATTAAGCATCCATTCCTCCCCTTCTTTGAGCCAGCTCTTGCCACTACATCATATTCCCAAATGTCTATTTGTGCCTGCAGCTCACCAACCTTATTAACCACACTTTGTGCATTTACACGCATGCACTCCAAACCTAATTTAGACCTCTTTGTATTTTCTATGTCCCACCCAATTCTGTATTATTTCTAATTCTAACTATCTCTCCCAGTCCTCTATGCATCTTGTTTCTACTTTTTAATACTACAGCCTGGTGCCCAACTTCCTGCCGAATTATCTTAAACCCATTCCCACAGCGCTAGTCAACTTGCCCATAAGGATATTAGTCCCAGCTGTTCAGGTGCAACCCGTCCATCTTGAACTGGTGCCTCCTGCCCCAGAACTGGTCCCAATGTCCCAGGAATCTGAAGCTCTCCACACATTAACCTGCCATATCCTCCTCTTACAAGAATGTAGTACCTCGCTCCTTAAACTCTAACTGCCTCCCGTTGTCATTGGTTTCAACATGGACCACGATTTCTTTTGTTCCTCTCCTCTCCAGCCCCAGCCCGCCCGCCCCCCCACCCCCGCTCCGCAGAATGCTCTTCACCCTCTCTGTGGCACCAGGGAGGCAGCATACCATATGAGTCTCACGTAGACGGTAGCAGAACTGCCTGTCTGTCCCCTGACTATCGAATCCCCAATTACTATTGCATTCCTACACTTTGCTGTACTCTCTACGAGTATATTCAAGGCTGAGATAGATAGATTTTTGGACTCGAGGAGAATCAAGGGATATGGGGATCGGGCAGGAAAGTGGAGTTGAAGTCGAAGATCAGCCATGATCTTATTGAATGGCGGAGCAGGCTCGAGAGGCCGTTATGACCTACTCCTGCTCCGAATTCTTGTGTTACATAGAAACATAGAAAATAGGTGCAGGAGTAGGCCATTTGGCCCCTTGAGCCTGCACCGCCATTCAATAAGATCATGGCTGACCATTCCCTCAGTACCCCTTTTCCTGCTTTCTCTCCATACCCCTTGATCCACTTAGCCATAAGGGCCATATCTAACTCCCTCTTGAAAATATCCAATGAACTGGCATCAACAACTCTCTGCAGCAGGGAATTCCACAGGTTAACAACTTTCTGAGTGAAGAAGTTTCTCCTCATCTCAGTCCTAAATGGCCTATCCCTTATCCTAAGACTATGTCCCCTGGTTCTGGACTTGTGTGTTATGTTCTATCTAGTCCTTGCCTCACAGTGTCAGGCTAGGGACTGCACTCTTTCGACGTGCTGTCACCCTCACTGGTATTCAATGCTAAATATGGGTTTGAGAGTGCCACACTCCCGGAGGATTCCCACACTGCCTGCCTCTTCCTACCCTTCCGGATGGCCATCCACTTGCAATTCGGAACTCTATGTGGCTGCAGGGTGCCCACCTCCTGGAACCTGTGATCCAGGACACACTCAGCCACCTGTATGCCCTGAAGTGAATCCAGCTCGCCCACAAGCTCAGAAACCCTGTGCGTGAGTTCGAACAGCTGGAGGCACTTTCTGCACAGTGGGCCTCCGGGACACATGAAGCGTCTTGAAGTTCCCACATGGCGCAGCAATTGTAGATAATGGGTCATAGCTGTCCCTCCATTCTAATTAGAAACTTAAAATAAAACCTTTAGATACAAGGTGATTTATATAATTGCTGTTAACTAGGTTTAAACTACACTGCTATTTTTCTATTTACTCCTCAAAATTAACTAACCAAAGTTCAACAAGAACCACTGCAGTGGTCATCAAATACAAAGAACCTAAACATTAGATATCTAGATATTTAACCTAAATACTATCTTAGAATCCACTCCTTCTTTTGAGTTGGACGTGAGAAACCGCCTTCCCCCTCTCCACCGAATTCCTACCATCACCAAATTCTTGGCTCCCACTCCGATTGCGATTCACCCAGCTGTCACCAAACTCTTAAATTTCATCTGCCATGTGTTTGCCCATTTCACCAGTCTGTGTCCTTCTGATAAAAGGTCATCGACCTGAAACGTTAACTGTTTCTCTCTCCACTGATGCTGCCTGACCTGCTGAGTATTCCCAGAATTTTCTGTTTTTAATTCCTTCTGTAAATCCTGACTCACTCAGAAATTGCCTTTTAATGGTAAGCCTACAGAGAAAAGTTCGACTATTCCAATGGCCTGAGCAATGCAAGGATATCCCGACCCACACGAAGGTGTTATACACTGCTTGAAAGGGTGGTTGAAGCAGATTCAATAGTAAGTTTCAAAAAGGAATTGGATAAGTACTTCAAGGGAAACCATTTGCAAGGCTATGGGGAAAGAGTGGACTAACTGGATCACTCGTTCAAAGCGGCAGCACAGATACGATGGGCTGAATGGCTTCCTTCTGTGCTGTATCATTCTATGATTCTAAACATTCACTTACTTGCTCTCTCTGCGTGCAAGAGGAGGAAAGGGGAAGAAAACAGTGAATATGAAACCTACAAATTCCAGAGTCATGCAGAGAGATCTACTGAGCGACATTGATCAGTGCTTACCTCAGACTCTGACTCCTCATGTGAAGCTGCTCTTCTGTATCTGACCTTGTTGCTGCTTCTAGTGTCATCCTCCCCGCCTACTCCTTCCAATTTAGCTTTAGTTTTGCCTTTTCTCATTAGAAAATTATCTACCACCCAAAACATTAATGCCTGTGAGGAATGAGAAAGGAAAACAAGCAGCAGAGTTAAGGATTTATCGATCGAACACAGTCATGTCTGATTACAAACAGACTGCATGCGCCACAGTTCAAACATCACATCTATATCGTCAAATTACCCAACCACAAACAAGTTCTGTGAGCTGAAGTGATTAAATATAAAATCATTAGCAGAGTATTGTCCAGAAACCAAATGTTTCCACTTTCAAAATGTACGAACACTATATGATGCCAAATGGCCTCCTTCCGTGCCGTAAATGTCTGATTTTATGATCAAATCTACAGCTGCCCTCTACATCAGAACAGTCATTACCAGAATCTGTACAATCACTGCGTGGCTTAGTTCAGATTCAGTCTGTAAAGGCTACTTACATTAACAAAAAAAGGGACTATAAGCATCACAATTGCCAGCTCCAACTGCGGGTTCTGGATTGGATTAAGTAGGGCCACCTGTAAACAATCAGAAAAATCATTCAGAACGCAGCCAAGCAAGCCACCTTCTTCCACAGCCCATCACTGACTCCAGGGACAATCTCCTTCCACAGCCCATCACTAACTCCAGCCACAATCTCCTTCCACAGCCCATCACTGACTCCAGGGACAATCTCCTTCCACAGCCCATCACTAACTCCAGCCACAATCTCCTTCCACAGCCCACATACAATTGAATGCAACTTGCAAAAACTGGAATGCAAAGATAACCTCTGGCTTTTCTTCACTACAAACTATCTTCTTAAACCCCTCTCTGCCCCCTCCAACAAGTGTGAGGAGCTCATGGACTTCTTTGTCACTAAGATTAAGACTGCCCGAGCCCTGAATTAGATATTTAATTACAAAAGCAAAACTTCTCCTTTGACTCCACTCGCTTCCTCCAAATAAAAGGGGTCACTTTAATTCTCCACTCAAAGCTCCATGTAAGCTCGAGGAACAGCACCTCATCTTTCGATTAGGCATTTTACAACCTTCCTGACTTAACACTGAGTTCCATCATTTCAGACCATGACATCTGCCCCCATTTTCTCAAATGTTGGCTGTTGATTACCCTCATTTACACCTCCTCTAGACTCCAGACCCAGCTTTTATTTCTTTACTTGTCCTATTACCGTCTCCTTTTGCCTTGCACCATCATCCTTTCTGTCCTTTAAATCTGCTGCCTATTACATACCTTCCCATTTGTTCTTTTCTCTCCTCCCCCTTTCTCTGCCTCTGTACTTGCTTAAAACCTTTTTCCAGTTCTGACGAAAGGTCATCGAACTGAAACATTAACTCAGTTTCTCTCTCCACAAATGCTGCCTGACCTGCTGAGTATTTCCAGCACGTTTTTATTTTGGATTTGTTAACGGAAGGTCATTTCTGACTAACTTGAATGAATTTTTTGAGAAGGTAACAAGGAGGGGCTAGTAGGGTAGTGCGTTTGATGTGATCTATGTGGATTTTAGCAAGGCTTTTGACAAGGTCCCACATGGCAGACTGGTCAGAAAAGTAAAAGTCCATGGGATCCAAGGGAAAGTGGTAAGTTGGATCCAAAATTGGCTCAGTGGCAGGAAGCAAAGAGTAATGGTCGAGGG
Organism: Pristiophorus japonicus; assembly: GCF_044704955.1. Taxonomy (NCBI): domain Eukaryota; kingdom Metazoa; phylum Chordata; class Chondrichthyes; family Pristiophoridae; genus Pristiophorus; species Pristiophorus japonicus. Next base: position 54,897 of record NW_027254402.1, on the reverse strand, counting down.
GTGTTTTTGTGACTGGAAGGCTGTATTCAGTGGGGTTCCACAGGACTCAGTGCTGGGTCCCTTGCTTTTTGTGGTATATATCAATGATTTAGACTTGAATGTCGAGGACATGATTAAGAAGTCTGCAGAGGATACAAAAATTGGCCATGTGGCTGAAGAAGAAGAAAGCTGTGGACTGCAGGAAGATATCAATGGACTGGTCAGATGGGCAGAAAAATGGCAAATGGAATTCAATCCAGAGAAATGTGAGCTAATGCATTTGGGAAGGGCTAACAAGGCAAGGGAAATACACAATAAATGGTCAGACACTGAGAAGTGTAGAGGAACAGAGGGACCTTGGCCTACATGTCCACAGATCCCTGAACGTAGCAGCAGTAGATAAGGTGGTTAAGAAGGCATACGGGATACTTGAGCAGGGAGGCTAGAACTGTATTGAACACTAGTTAGACCACAGTTAGAGTACTGCGTGCAGTTCTGGTCACCAAATTATAGGAAAGATTATGAGGGGCCTAGATAGAGTGGGTAGGAAGGATCTGTTCCCCTTATCAGAGAGGTCAATAACCAGGGGCATAGATTTAAAGTAATTGGTAGAAGGATTAGAGGAGATTTGAGGAGAAATGTTTTCACCCTAATGATGGTGGGGGTAAAGAACTCACTGGCTGAGAGTAGTAGAGGCAGAAACTATCCGCATTTAAAAAGTACTTGGATATGCCATAACCTACAGGGCTACGGACCAAGAGCTGGAAAGTGGGATTAGGCTGGATAGCTCTTTTTTGGCCAGCACAGACAACGGGCCAAATGGCCTCCTCCTATGTCGTAATTTTAAATTATTCTATGAGATTTGATTATCTCAGTCTGCACGGACCCCAGTAACCCTCCAGTCCCAGGTATTAATGCAGCAGTTCATCATCTCAGTGTCAGCAACAAGGCTTGGGAGAGTCAGTGAGAAAATCTAGCAGCAATGGTTGATTATCTAGGGGTCTTCAGACTTTTAAGGAGATCTCTCAGTCAGGACCATATAAAGATGCACACGAAACCGGAAAGGCTGAAGAAAGAAAACCCCAAATTACATGTGCAGATACCTTAGGCCAGCAAGACAAAAAGGGACACAGAAAATCCAGGACAGAAGTCAGATATATTCTTGATACAGGAAGCAATCACCAGCCAGATGAGGGTGCCAGAAATGGCAATCACAACTCGGTCTCAATAACTGGGTACTAGAAAGGGAAGACAATAGGATCGATATCTCAGAAGGACCAGATTAAATGGGTTGAAGGTCCGCTTTCACCCAAACCAATTGTGTGATAGGAACGGGCTCAGCTGGAAAGCTTTCTGTAGTTGAAAAATCTACTGATATTCACCAACTTGAAACATGGCCACTTTGGCTGCTAGAATCTAGAGAACATTTCCTGGCCATGGCCAATATATTCATGAGATGGGGAGAAAGCAGGAGGACAAAAAGAAAGGAAGAGCTTGTGTGGTTAGTGTAAGGTCGATAAAGGGGAAAACCAGTGGATGGAATATATTTGGTTTTCCAAAAGGCATTTGATAAGGTATCACTTAAAAGGTTGCTACGTAAGATAACAGCTCATGGGATTGGGGGTAACATATTAGCAGGATAGAGGATTACTTAATGGACATAAAACAGAGAGTAGGGATAAATGGTTCATTTGCTGGTTGGCAGGCTGTAACTAGTGGGGTACCACAAGAATCAGTACTCGGGGATCAGCTATTTACAATCTCTATTAATGACTTAGATGAAGGGACCAAGTGTAATGTATCCAAGTTTCCTGTCTATACAAAGCTAGAAGAGAAAGTAAGCTGTAAGGAGGACAGAGAGAGCCTGGAAAGAGATATAGGTAGGTTAGGTGAGTGGGCAATAAGGTGACAGATAGGAGTATAATATGGGGAAATGTGAGGTAATTCACTTTGGTAGGAAGAATAGGAAAACAGAATATTTTTAAAATGGTGAAAAACTATTAAATGTTGGTGTTCAGAGAGATTTAAGTATCCTAGTACAAAAAACACAGAATTAGCATACAGGTACAGAAAGAAATTAGGAAGGCAAATGGCACGTTGGCCTTTATTGCAAGGGGGTTGGAGTACAAGAGAAAGGAAGACTTACTACAATTGTACAGGGCTTTGGTTGGGACCACACCTGGAGTACTGTGCACAGTTTTGATCTCCTTATCTAAAGAAGGATATACTTGCCTTAGAAGCGGTGCAATGAAGGTTCACTCGATCCTGGAATGAGAGGGTTATCCTATGAGGAGAGATTGGGCCTATACTTTCTGGAGTTTAGATGAGAGGTGACATCATTGAAACATACAAGATACTGAGGGGATTGACAGGGTAGGTGCTGAGAGGTTGTTTCCCCTGGCTGGATAGTCTAGAACTAGGGAGCACAGTCTCAGGATAAGGATAAGACTGAGATGGAGGAGGAATTTCTTCACTCAGAGGGTTCTGAATCTTTGGAATTCTCTGTCTGGGTGCTCAGTTGTTGAGTATATTCAAGGCTGAGCTAGAGATTTTTGGACCCTAGGAGAATCAAAGGATATGGGGATCAAGCGGGAAAGTGGAGTTGAGGTCCAAGACCAGTTATGATCTTATTGAATGGCGGAGCAGGCACGAGAGACCAGATGGCCTAGTCCTGCTCCTAATTCTTATGTTCTTATTAAAGTTGGTGTAACATTTGAAATATAAAACAGTTAAATAAAGAGTTCAGAAACAAACGGTGAATTTGAGTCAGGTGAGGTCATGAAGAATACAAACCTTCTTCCACTGAGGTAAGAGTAGCATTATAATCACCACAGTCTTCTCCAACATCATAATCAGCAGGTAAAGTGCACACTGTCCAACCCAGGCGCTGCACTCTAGTGGGTCTCCTGCAATTAATGTTCAGTACATGGAATTACTGGTGTGGAAACCGCTCAACATTACAATATCTACAGATGTATAACTTTTATAACAAAGTGATTATCTGCACGAACATGTGTGTCCTTCTGTGCATGTGTGCGATTGGCTCAGCTCTCGATACCATCCACAACAAAGCAGCCGCTTGATTGGCACCCCATCCAGCACCTTGAACAGTCACTCTCTCTACCTACGTACTGTGGCTGCATGGTGTACCATCTACAAGATGCACTGCAGGGCTTCTTCGGCAGCATATCCCCAAACCCACGACCTGTACCACCTAGAAGGACAAAGGCAGCAGGCGCATGGGAACACCACCACCTGTAATTCACACACCATCCTGACTTGGAATCATCGTCACTGGGTCAAAATCCTGGAACACCCTCCTGAACAGCACTGTGGGAGAATCTTCGCCACGCGGACTGGAGCAGTTCAAGGTGGCGGCTCACCATCATCTTCCCAAGGGCAATAAATGCTGGCCTTGCCAGTGATGTCCACATCCCATGAATGAATTTAAAAAAAAATCTGCACAAAGGTCCCTCTGTTGCTCTACTCTACTTAATATTGTCTCATTTAAGGAAGACACAAATAATCTCCCGAAAATACTAGGTGACCGAGGGTCTAGCGAGAAAGAGGAACTGAGGGAAATCCTTATTAGTCAGGAAATGATGTCAGGGAAATTGATGCGATTGAAGGCCGATAAATCCCCAGGGCCTGATAGTCTGCATCCCAGAGTACTTCAGGAAGTGGCCCTAGAAATAGTAGATGCATTGGTGGTCATTTTCCAACATTCCATGGACTCTGGATCAGTTCCTATCGATTGGAGGGTAGCTACTGCAACCCCACTTTTTTAAAAAAGGGAGAGAGAAAACGGAATTATAGACCAGTTAACCTGACATCGGTAGTGGGGAAAATGTTGGAATCAATTATTAAAGGTGTAATAGCAGCGCATTTGGAAAGCAGTGAAAGGATAGGTCCAAGTCAGCATGGATTTATGAAAGGGAAATCATGCTTGACAAATCTTCTAGAATTTTTTGAGGATGTAACAAATAGAGTTGATAAGGGAGAACCAGTGGATGTGGTGCATTGGACTTTCAAAAGGCTTTTGACAAGGTCCCACACAAGAGATTAGTGTGCAAAATTAAGACACATGGGAGTGGAGGTAATGTATTGACGTGGATAGAGAACTGGTAGGCAGACAGAAAGCAAAGAGTGGGAATAAACGGGTCCTTTTCAGAATGGCAGGCAGTGACTAGTGGAGTATCGCAGGGTTCAGTGCTGGGATCCCAGGTATTTACAATATATATTAATGATTTAGACGAAGGAATTGAATGTAATATCTCCAAGTTTGCAGATGACACTAAACTGACACGAAGAGGCTGCAGGGTGACTTGGACAGGTTAGGTGAGTGGGCAAATGCGTGGCAGATGAAGTATAATGTGGATAAGCGTGAGGTTATCCACTTTGGTGACAAAAACAGGAAGACAGATTATCTGAATGGTGACAGATTAGTAAAATGGGAGGTGCAATGAGACCTGGGTGTCATGGTACATCAGTCATTGAAAGTAGACATGCAGGTGCAGCAGGCAATTAAGAAAGCAAATGGCATGTTGGCCTTCATAGCGAGAGGATTTGAGTATAGGAGCAGGGAGATCTTGCTGCAGTTGTACAGGGCCTTGGTGAGACCACACTTTGAGTATTGTGTGCAGTTTTGGTCTCCTAATCTGAGGAAGGACATTCTTGCTATTGAGGGAGTGCAGCGAAGATTCACCAGACTGATTCCCGGGATGGCAGGACTGACATATGAAGACTGGATCGACTAGGCTCATATTCACTGGAATTTGTTGGGGAAGTCCAGAACCAGGAGACACAGTATAAGGATAAAGGGATAAGTCATTTAGGACTGAGATAAGGAGAAACTTCTTCACTCAGAGTTGTTAACCTGTGGAATTCACTTAAATGGGCACTTATCATCACTTAAATGTTCAATTTCTTCTTCTAACGTTTTGGGGATTTGAGGGACGGGCAGGGGGTTGACAGGAGGGTGTTGTTCATTAGTTAATAAAAAAAATTATGTTTGTTAATAAAAAAAATGTATTCAACAACTTTTGTGCCTTCTCTCAGTTACATTAGTTTTCAAACGTACAGTTTTTCATGCATATGTTTTTGTTTATTCTGTTATACCAGTACTTTTACGTTGCCAGTACTTTAAACTTTACTTAAACTAATTCAGATGATAGGCTAGTGCAGGAAAGACAACAAGGAAACCACACGGAAATGAAACCTTTGATTAACCCTAACTGTAATTGAATATTTGAATATTCCCAATAATAGTTCATGCAAAGCGTTCATTAATGAACTGCTGACGCAAAAGCTTAGCGGCCGTGTAACTGCAATTGGCTACTGGTCTTCGGGAAAGATGTGGTGCTACTGGTGCTAGATCGCCAGGCCGATTAAGCTCCCCTATGTCCTCGCCCCACGTCCTCTCCCGCCTGTTCCTCCTCGCTGGCTGCCCTTCTGGAGGTGGACCTGCAGCATGATATGGCATTATTTGTCATCTCTTTATAGCTAGGTTATGCAGCATGCAACACACCACAATAAACTCTGCTACCTGATCAGGGTAGTACTGCAGGCTGCCTCCAGAATGATTCAGGCATCTGAAGCGCTGCTTTAGGACTCCAATTGTCTTTTCAAATGATGTTGCGAGTCGCTATGTGACTTTCATTATACCGTTTCTGTGCTTCAGTGACAGGATTACACAGAGGAGTCATCAGCCAACTGTCAAGTCCATATCCTTTATCCCCCAGCATCCAACCGTAACCTTCTGGCTGATTGACAAACAGGTCAGGGATAGCACTTTCACATAAGATGTGCGCATCATGGATGCTGCCAGGAAATGTAGCATTTACTGTCATGGTCGGTTGATTGTGGTCGACAACAAGCTGCACATTTAGTGAGTGGAACCCCTTTCTGTTACGAAACACCTCTGCGTTCTTTAAGGGTGATTTCAGGGCAATGTGCGTGCAGTCTATTGCTCCCTGCACCTTGGGGAAGTCTGCTATTCTCGAGAAACCCAAAGCCCTCTCGGTCTGTGCCTCCCTGGTTATTGGGAAGCTTATGAAGTCCATCCTGCGAGCGTAAAGGGCTTCAGTCACCTGTCGAATGCAGCAGTGTGTAGCGTGCTGAGAGATATGGCAGATGTTGCCAGCTGAAGCCTGAAAAGATCCCGATGCGTAAAAGGCTCGGGCAGCAGTAACCTTCACCTCAACGGACAGTGCGGTTCTGATGGTGCTGGAAGGCTGCAGATCATCCTTGACGAGTTGACATATCTCATCGATGACCTCCTTCCGGAATCGAAGCCTCCTAAGACAAGCATTTACAGACAAGTTCAGATGAGACTGCTTTTCCAAGTACCTTCGTTGGCTATACGGTCTCCTCCTCTGTCTTCGTCTCCATCTACACATTTCTCTGCCACCTCTTCGATTGATCCTTTTAGTAACCAGTGTGTGAGCAGTTGCAATTAAAAGCAGGGAAAGCATGGGCCCCATCAATATCAATAATTACTTTCACTAATCTCTCTACTCTATACTCTCTAATCACTGTACTCTCGACACTGTGTACCAGTCAGTTTGATAGGCCCCAACAATCAGTAAATAACTTCACTATGTAAATGCTATTTACAAAATAATTTCAATATATAAAAACTATTTACCAAAAATAAATTGATAATACCTTTATATTCTCTGTCCCAATATTCTGAGTACAATTATCTTCAATTTAACTCTCTAAATAACTCACAACTAATTCTTCACCGTTCCTCCGAAGTTCAAAATGGCATCCGTAGTGCCCGTTTCCTTCTCTTAGGTCCAAAAAAAGCAACTATTTTTCAGCACTCTTTTGGGTCTTGCATCGGCCCAGCGAAGTGCATGCTAGGTGCCGAAACTTGGGGTGGCCGATCAAAGTGGAAACTAAGGCACCTGTTTTTCCGGCGATATTTTGGGCCTAGTTTCCACTTTTTGCTCAAAATGGGCGATAGATGGGCGATGTGAAGTGGAAAGTCTAGCCCTATGTTTCTATGTCATTCACTTTGGATCCAAAAAAAACAAATGGAATATTTTCTTAATAGTGAGAGAAGAGGGACTGTGGAGGAGAACAAGGGTTTGGGTGTCTTTGTGTACACATTAAAAGCTCGTGCACATATACAGAAAGCAATTAAAATGGCGAATGGAATGTTGGTCTTTATCTCAAGGGGACTGGAATAGAAAGGGGAGGACGTTATGCTTCAGTTGTTCAGAGCTCTGGGCAGACTCCCTCTGGAGTACTGTGTTCAGATTTTGGGCTCCGTTCCTCAGGAAGAATACCTCGTAGGAGGTGCAATACAGATTCACCAGGGCTTAAAGGGTTAATTTACGAAGACAGGTTGCATAAACCTGGCTTGTGTTGTGTTGAGTTTAGAAAGTTAAATGGTGATCTAATTGAGGTAATTAAGATGCTTAAAGGAGCTGATAGGGTAGATACAAGGAAGTATTTCCTCTGGTGGGGGGGGGTTCAGAACAAGGAGGGCACAATTTTAAAATTAGAACTAGGCCGTTCAGGGGTGATGTCAAGAAGCACTTTTTCCACACAAAGGGCAATGGAAATCTGGAACTCGCTCCCCCAAAAGGCTGTGGATGTTGGGGGTCAAGTGAAATTTACAAGACGGAGATTGACAGATTTTTATTTGGTAAGGGTTTCAAGGGACATGGAGCAAAAGTGGATAAATGGTTTGAGACACAGATTAGTCATGATCTAAGGCAGCACTTCCCAAATCTGCAACCTTCTTCGGCAGCACCTTCCAAACCCACGACCTCTACCACCTAGAAGGACAAGGGTAGCAGACGCATGGGAACACAATCACCCGCAAGCTCCTCTCAAGTCACACACCATTCTGACTTGGAAATATATCGCCATTCCTTCATTGTTGCCGAGTCAGAATCCTGGAACTCCCTGCCCAACCGCGCTGTGGGAGCACCTTCACCACACGGACTGCAGCGGTTGAAGGCTGCTCACCACCACCTTCTCAAGGTAACAATTAATGCTGGCCTTACAGTGACGCCCACATTCCAGGAACACATTTTTAAAAAACTGATCTAATGATCTAAACAAGAATGATCTAAATGTTGCCTAGACTGGAGAATTTTGGCTATGAGGAAAGATTGGAGATGCTGGGTCTGTTTTCTTTGAAACAGAGGAGGCCGAGGGGAGACCTGATTGAGGTGTATAAAATTATGAGGGGCCTGGATAGAGTGGATAGGAAGGACCTGTTTCCCTTAGCAGAGTAATTGGGAGGGGGTGGGGGGTGGGGGATGTATAGAGGAGATACGAGGGGAAATTTCTTTACCCAGAGGGTGGTGTGGATATGAAACGCTCTGCCAGAAAGGGTGGTCAGCACAGAAACCCTCACCACATTTAAAAAGTACTTGGATATGCACTTAAAGTACCGTAACCTACAGGGCTACGGACCGTGAGCTGGAAAGTGGGATTAGGCTGGGTAGCTCTTGGTCAGCTGGCACGGGCACGATGGGCCGAAATAGCCTCCTTCCGTGCTGTAAATTTCTATGATTCTATAGAATAGCGGCCTATTCCTTTATCACTGTGTCCTGAGTTTCGGATGGAAAAGCACCCCTGAGCTTTGACGTACTGCAGTTAGTATCAACTGGTCCATGACAATTCAGAATGTGTAGGGCTGCTGTTAGAGCTGGGGTGCCAGTAATGGGCCAACTTCACTCAGGTCTCCATCCGATGATGTAGTTTTCATGAAGTAATGCTTTAATTAATATCTTATGATTACGATTACACAAAATAAGCGCTTCGAAGAGTTCATTATTCAAACTTGTATTGAGATCAGTTTCCCAGCTCACAGTTGTATTGCTTTTTTTACATAGGATAAACGGCACAGAAACAGGCCATTTATCCCAACCAGTCCATGCCAGCATTTACGCTCCACTCGAGCCTCCTCCCGTTTTTCCTCATATTCCTGTCTAGCCTCCCCTTAAATGCACCGTTAAATGCTTTGCTAGAACACTTCAATGAGGCGGAGTGTTCTGGATCTAGCTTGACTGGAGAAGGGGATAAGTGATTGGTGAGTAATTTTTCTTTTTCTTTTCCCTATCAGTAGGTAACCTTTATCATTGTTGTTGCCAAATTAAGTTAATCTAAGGGTTAAGTCATGGCAGGGGAGCTCAGACACAGGTCATGCTCCTCCTGTGCTATGTGGGAACTCGGGGACACTTCCAGTGTCCGACGACTACATGTGCGACGACTACATGTGCGGGAAGTGTACTCTGCTGCAGCTCCTGACAGACTGCATTGCGGCACTGGAGCTGCAAGTGGATTCACTCTGGAGCATGCGCGATGCTGAGGATGCCGTGAATAGCACGTTTAGTGAGTTGGTCTTACCGCAGGTAAAAGTTACAGACAGATAGGGAATGGATGACCAACAGGAAGAGCAGTGGAAGGAAGTTAGTGTAGAGGTCCCCTGCGGTCATCCCCCTCCAAAACAGAAACACCGCTTTGAGTATTGTTGGGGGGGGTGACTCATCAGGGCAGAGCAGCAGCAGCCAAGTCCATGGCACCGTGGGTGGCTCTGCTGCACAGGAGGGCAGGAAAAAGAGTGGGACAGCAATAGTGGTAGGGGATTCTATTGTAAGGGGAATAGATAGACGTTTCTGCGGCCGCAATCGAGACTCCAGGATGGTATGTTGCCTCCCTGGTGCAAGGATCAAAGATGTCTCGGAACGGTTGCAGGGCATTTTGAAGGGGGATGGTGAACAGCCAGTTGTCGTGGTGCATATAGGTACCAACGATATAGGTAAAAAACAGGATGAGGTCCTACAAGATGAATTTAGGGAACAAGGCGTTAAATTAAAAAGTAGGACCTCAAAAGGTAGTAATCTCAGGATTGCTACCTGTGCCACGTGCTCGTCAGAGTAGGAATCGCAGGATAGCTCAGATGAATACGTGGCTTGAGGAGTGGTGCAGAAGGGAGGGATTAAAATTACTGGGACATTGGAACCGGTTCCGGGGAAGGTGGGACCAGTACAAACCGGACAGTCTGCACCTGGGCAGGACCAGAACCAATGTCCTAGGGGGAGTGTTTGCTAGTGCTGTTGGGGAGGGGTTAAACTAATATAGCAGGAGGATGGGAACCTATGCAGGGAGATAGAGGAAAGTAGAATGGGGGCAGAAGCAAAAGTTAGAAAGAAGAAAAGTAAAAGTGGAGGGCAGAGAAACCCAAGCCAAAAATCAAAAAGGGCCACATTGCAGCAAAATTCTAAAAAGGCAAATTGTGTTAAAAAGACAAGCTGAAGGCTCTATGCCTCAATGCGAGGAGTATTCGTAATAAGGTGGATGAATTAACTGCACAGGCAGCAATTAATGAATAGGATATAATTGGCATCACGGAGACATGGCTCCAGGATGACCAAGGCTGGGAACTCAACATCCAGGGGTATTCAACATTCAGGGGTATTCAACATTCAGGAAGGAAAAGGAGGTGGAGTAGCGTTGCTGGTTAAAGAGGAAATTAACGCAATAGTAAGGAAGGACATTTAGCTTGAATGATGAGAAATCTGTATGGGTGGAGCTGCAGAATACCAAAGGGCAGAAAACGCTAGTGGGAGTTGTGTACAGATCACCAAACAGTAGTAGTGAGGTTGGGGACAGCATCAAACAAGAAATTAGGGATGCATGCAATAAAAGGTACAGCAGTCATCATGGGCGACTTTAATCTACACATGGATTGGGCTAACCAAACTGATAGCAATACGGTGGAGGAAGATTTCCTGGATTGTATTAGGGGTGGTTTTCTGGACCAATATGTCGAGGAACCAACTAGAGGGCTGGCCATCCTAGACTGGGTGAAGTGTAATGAGAAAGGACTAATTAGCAATCTTGTTGTGCGAGGCCCCTTGGGGGAAGAGTGACCATAATATGGTAGAATTCTTCATTAAGATGGAGAGTAACACAGTTAATTCAGAGACTAGAGTTTTGAACTTAAGGAAAGGTAACTTCGATGGTATGAGACGTGAATTGGCTAGAATAGACTGGCAAATGATACTTAAAGGGTTGACGGTGGATCGGCAATGGCAGACATTTAAAGATCACATGGATGAACTGTAACAATTGTACATCCCTGTCTGAAGTAAAAAATAAAACGGGGAAGGTAGCTCAACCGCAGCTAACAAGGGAAATTAAGAATAGTGTTAAATCCAAGGAAGAGGCATAAAAATTGGCCAGAAAAAGTAGCAAACCTGAGGACTGGCAGAAATTTAGAATACAGCAGAGGAGGACAAAGGGTTTCATTAGGAGGGGGAAAGTAGAGTATGAGGGGAAGCTTGCCAGGAACATAAAAACTGACTGCAAAAGCTTCTATAGATATGTGAAGAGAAAAAGATTAGTGAAGACAAACGTAGGTCCCTTGCAGTCAGATTCAGGTGAATTTATAATGGGGAACAAAGAAATGGCAGACCAGTTGAACAAATATTTTGGTTCTGTTGTAGGCATTAGAACCTGCTGAATATATCAAAACACTAGGCATTAGGCACCTGCTGAATATATCTAAACTCATATAAGTTTAAAGTGGCCACATATAAAATGGCTGCCCAAGCATGATGGGAACCCCGTTAGTCAAGTAATGAGCTGGGGCTGACTGAGCAATGACCCTGTAAGGCCCACTACCGGGAATGCCTTAGCTCACTCACTTGAGACAAGATAACTATAAACGAACCATTATAATACCTGATGTGGAATGTCCTTTGACTAAGCAGAGCCCGAGGAACAGAGATAAGGGGGGGGCCCACCTCACATAACGAGGTCATTAATCAGCCCGAGCTGACAAAAACCAAACATGCAGCCCCTGAGATATCAGGAGAATTCTATTGGGTTAAAGAAACCTATATGTAATCTATAATCGGTATGATTGGATTGTGTCCAGCCGAAGTGGGCTGAGTAACTGTAAAGAACTATTGTAAAGCATATAAATATCGATGAGTTTCTTTCTTTGTCGGAGAGAAGTGCCTGGATTCAGTCTTGAGGCTTCCTCCCCGCCGGAGAAAATAAAGGCCGCATTGGCGTTGGAACCGACTCTGAGTGTTGAGTGATTCTTCTGAGAAAACATTCATGCTAACAGGTTCTATCTTCACTAAGGAAGACACAAATAACCTTCCGGAAGTACTAAGGGTTCGAGGGTCTCGTGAGAAGGAGGAACTGAAGGAAATCCTTATTAGGTGGGAGATTGTGTTAGGGAAATTGATGGGATTGAAGGCCAACAAATCTCCGGGGCCTGATAGTCTGCATCACAGAGTACTTAAGGGAGTGGCTCTAGAAATAGTGGATGCATTGGTGATCATTTTCCAATAGTCTATCGACTCTGGATCAGTTCCTATGGACTGGAAAGTAGCTAATGTAACACCACTTTTTAAAAAAGGAGGGGGGAGAGAAAACAGGTACTGACATCAGTAGTGGGGAAAACGTTGGAATCAATTATTAAAGATGAAATAACAGCACATTTGGAAAGCAGTGACAGGATCGGTACAAGTCAACACGGATTTATGAAAGGGAAATCATGCTTGACAAATTTTCTGGAATTTTTTTAGGATTTAACTAGTAGAGTGGACAAGGGAGAACCAGTGGATGTGGTGTATTTGGACTTTCAAAAGGCTTTTGACAAGGTCCCACGCAAGAGATTGGTGTGTAAAATTAAAGCACATGGTATTGGGGGTAATGTACTGACGTGGATAAAGAACTGGTTGGCAGACAGGATGCAGAGTGTCAGGACAAACGGGTCTATAGAAAGCAATTTTCTGGCCTTAATGTTTCTGTTTGGTTTCCCCGATACTGCTCCTCAGCCTTCCTATTAGTGCATTGATACATTTTATATTTGCCCTGTTGGGACCAAATGATTCTTTTTTTTTAAATTTCAAAATCTGGTCCAATTTTTCTGCCCATCCACATGACCCCAGCATTCGATACGGTTCCCTTACTGAAAGGTAGGTCAATTGCATCCTTTCCATGTTCAAATATTTCCTATGGCTGATTTATGGCTTTAGAATCATATTGGCGATTTTTTTCTTTCAGTTAGTTTAGGCAAAGTTTCTTCTATCTCATTACAATTTTATTTTTTCCAGTCAAGTACTCTAATATTCATTTTATGTTTTCTATTCTTTCACTGAAATGACCCCAATTCTATTAATGCAGCTGTTTCCCCAACGTTCCCCTGTCTGTCCTTCCTCCTCTGCCAGAGCAGAGACACATTGGCCAAAGAAAGTCCAGAATACCCATCACTACAAAAGATTTTCTCCAACCCAGTCTATTTCAGAATCATTAAAATTTCCTATTACGAGTGTCAGCTGTGGCACAGTTGGTACGATCCTAGCCCGAGTCAGAAGGTCATGGGTTCAAGTCCCGCTCCTGAGACTTGAGCACAAAAATCTAGGTTGACACTCCAGTGCAGTACCGAGGGAGGGCCGCACTGTCGGAGGCGTTGTCTTTCGGATAAGACGTTGAACCGAGGCCCCAGCTGCTCTCAAATGGACGTAAAAGATCCCATGGCACTATTTCATAGAAAAGCTGGGGAGTTATCCCCGGTGTCCTGGACAATATTTATCCCTCAATCAACATTGCTAATACAGATTATCTGGTCATTGTGTCTCTTGGGAGCTTACTGTGTGCAAAACTGGCTGTCGCATTTCCTACATTCTTCAAAAAGTACTTCATTGGCTGTAAAGCGCTTTGAGACTTCCTGTGGTCGTGAAAGACGCTATATAAAAGCAAGTCTTTCTTTATTATAATTATTGTTAAAGCACACCTCTCACCTATCTACAAATTTCATGCTCATTTTCCTTGGCACTGTTTGGTTATCTATAATATACCTTGCAATTCCTTACCTTAGCCAAAAGGATTCTGCTTGGACCACTTTTCTAATTAAACACTCTAGTGCTAATATCTCCTATTAATGCCGCAACCCTCTTCCCATTCTTTCTTCAGTACCTCAAGGTTGTGTGACCAGGTATATTGGCAATCCTGACCCAGCTACAGATAATTTATTTTAAATTAATTCCCTAGTTATACTTGCTTCCCATGCATTAATATACCAATACTTCAGTGTGGATTCCCTTAGTCTGCTCATTTCCTTTTCTTCCATTGCGATTTAAAAAAAACCCATCCTAGCCTGTTCTATCCATCTTGTTCCTTATTCCTAAATCAGAGATTCAGACACAGAGCAAAGAAACATCTTTACCGTACACTGGTATAGCTAACCTCGCCGTGAAGATATCAATCCCAGCTTGGTTTAAATGCCTTTAGATTCTAAACATTGATGCAATCAAAAATAAAAAGGATGGTAATGTTGGAACGAGCATTTACCAATGGGAATTGGGGAATTATACGACGCCTGACTGCATTATAGTCATAATATTTCAAAGTAATTCATTATACACAAAGTGCTTTGAGACATATCAAAGACACAAGGAGCTATATAAATACATGCCTTGCTTTCAAACAAAGAGTCAAGACGACAAAACTCCCCAAACAATCTGCTTCATCTACAAACTTAGCTCTACTTTGTTATTAAAACTGTCACACACAAACCTTCCATCCCATTAACCAGTTATTTTTCAGCAACTTTTCAACTACATTAAGTCAATCCGACTTTTGTCACCATATATGGATACAATAGATTCTTCAGCACATCCATTCCAAGCCTCGCCTTCTCCACATAACTGGCAAGGAACGACTCAATTAAAAACAAAAAGGAGGATTGCAACATGTAATATTCACCTATCTCGGGAGTGTTGCACAATGCAATGTCCACCTGTCCAGTGCCGCACAGTGTAATGTCCACCTGTCCAGTACTGCAGTGTAATATTCACCCATCCAGTGCTGCAGTGTAATAGTGGTGGCTGGTGTGCAACGGCTACCACGTTAAAAAAATCCACGTGCAGGCATCTTCCACCTTTCAAGATTTAGTTCGGGACCTGGAATATTAGGTCCTTCATTTAAACACCAGTGAACATTTTGACGTGGAAGCAATTCATCCTTGATTCGAGGGACTGCTTATGATGATGGTGTAATATTCACCCGCCCAGTGCTGCACAGTGCGACGTCCACCTGTCCCAGGAGTGCAGTGGAGGGAGTGGATGTTTAAAGTGGTGTTTGGGCTGCTGACTGCTTTGCCCTTGATGGTGTCAAGCTTCTTGGATGCTGTTGTACCTTTCCAAGTGGAAAGTATTCCAACACACTGCTATTTTAATGATTCCCTCTGTATTGCAGCACCACTGCTGGTTTTGGAAATCAAGACAGAATGTGTTTAGCACTTTACTCCAAGCTCCATCACAAACTCTGGTAGATATATTAATCAGTTCTTTTTGGACCAATGACGTTTCATAGTGCCTGATACTTCGAACACAAGCAGAGCAATCACATTCTGTGGCAAGTAACTTATCGTCAAGCAAGAGGCAAAATGGCAGCTGCTTCCTATCCTGTTGCTTCGCACACAGCAACCAAAGTGCACCAATCCCCAAACTCTGCTCCTTCGTCATGGGGAAGGCAAAGGTTATGAAATAAAGAAGAAAACAAATGAAAGCTTTCTTACCATACTCGCCAAAGCGAAGCGACTCCCAGTGGCGCCACTCCACGAGAACACCCACTGTTCGCACTCCGGCATAGATCAGGAGCATTCCCAGCGTGGCATCCAGCAGGAAGTTAATCAGATACCTGAAGTGGGAACAGAAAAATATCAGTTGCCAGACACAAGGGCTCAACTCAAATCTCAGCAAAAAGATTCTTTAGTGAAATAATATATTAAAATGTATTTGTTCTTGGGAAGTGGGCGATTCAGTCATGGCTGCATTTATTGACCATCTCTGGAAGGCATTCAGAGTCAACACTTAATACAGGGAGATGCAGGCCACACGAAGCAAGGGTTCTTTCCCCTTAAGGACACTGGTGAATTTGGCAAATTTCATGGTCATTCTTTCCCTGCCGTCAGCCCACAAATGACAAGATTTATTACAGAATCAGAAATTTACGGCACAGGAAGCCGCCATTTGGCTCATCGTTTCTGTGCTGGCCAAAAGAGCTAGCCAGCCTTATCCCACTTTCCAGCTCTTGGTCCGCAGCTCTGTAGGTTATGGCACTTCAATTGCCTATCCAAGTACTTTGTAAATTCTCCTCGAACTCTCCTCTAATCCTGCTACCAATTACTTTAAATCTATGCCCCCTGGTTATTGACCTCTCTAAGGGAAATAGGTCCTTGCGATCCACTCTATCCAGGCCCCTCAATTTTATATATCTCAAATAAGTCTCCCTTCAGCCTCCTCTGTTCCAAAGAAAACAACCCCAGCCTGTCCAATCTTTCCTCATTGCTAAAATTCTCCAGTCCTGGCAACATCTTCGTAAATCTCCACTGTACCCTCTCTAGTACAATCACATCGTTCCAGCAATGTGATGACCAGAATTGCACACAGTACTCCAGCTGTGGCCTAACTAGTTCACACCCTACTTCACTAAGTCTGGATTATTAGCCCAGTACCACATCTACTATACTACTGCGCCCAAACTGCCTCAAGGCCAGGTTTAGGCCATTTGGCCCATTGTGCCAGTATCAGCTCTTTGAAAGAGCTCTCCAATTAATCCCACTCCCCCTGCTCTTAGCCCTGCAGATTTTTACCCTTCCAAGTATTTATACAATTCCCTTTTAAATGTTACTCTTGAATCTGCTCCCACCACCCTTTCAGGCAGCGCGTTCCAGAACACAACAACTCACTGCGTAAAAAAAATGTTTCCTTATCCCCCCTCTGCTTTTGTTTGCCCATTATCTTAAATCTGTGCCCTCTGCTTACCGACCCTCCTGCCAGTGAAACAATTTCTTCCTATCAAAACCCCTCAATTTTAAACACCCCTTAACCTATTCCGCTCTAATTTCATTTCAGGCAGTGCAATCCAGATCATCATAACTTGCTGTGTAAAATAACGTTTCCTCAGGTCACCTCTGGTTCTTTTGCAAAGCACCCAAAATTTGTGTCCTCTGGTTACAAACCCTTCCACCACCAAACAGTTTATCTCTATCTATTCTATCAAAACACTGCAGGATTTTGAACACTTGTATAAAATCTCTTCTCCTTCAAGCAGAGAAGGAGATCAATCCCAAATTATCCAGTCCCTCCTCTTAACTGAAGTCCCTCATCCCTGGTACCATTCTAGTAAATCTCCTCCACATCCTTCCTAAAGTGTGGTGCTCAGAACTGAAAATACTTCAGCTGAGATCTAAGTGATATATAAAGGCTTAGCATAATTCCCTTGCTTTTATACTCTATACCTGTTTATAAAGCCAAGGATGCTAAAAAACAGCCTTCTCAATTTGTCCTGCCACCTTCAAAGATTTGTCTACATATACCCCCAGATCTCTGTTCCTACATGCCCTTTAAAATTATGCCATTTAGTTTATATTGTCTCTCCTCATTCTTCCTTCCATAATGCATCACTTAACACTTCTCTGCATTAACTTTCATCTGCCTGGTGTCTGCCCATTTCACCAGTCTGTTGATGTCCTTCTGAAATCTGTTAATATCCAGTGATTCCCTGCCTCAGCCCATCAGCTGCTGAAACCATCATCCGTGTCCTTGTTACCTCTAGATTCGACTATTCCAATGCTCTCTTGACCAGCCTGCCATCTGCCACCCTCCATAAAACTACAACTCATCCAAAACTCTGCTGCCCATGTCCTAACTTGCACCAAGTCCCATTCGCCCATCACATTGGGCACCCGGTCCAGCATCGCTTCAATTTTAAAATTCTCATCCTTGTCAGAGGTGGCACTCTCGCCTCTGAGTCAGAAGGTTGTGGGTTCAAGTTCCACTCCAGAATCTTGAACACAAAAATCTAGGCTGCCACTCCGGTGCAGTGGTGAGGGAGCGCTGCACTGTCGGAGGTGCTGTCTTTCGGATGAGATGTTAAACGGAGGCCCCTGTCTGCTCCCTCAGGCGGACGTGAAAGATCCCACAGCACTATTTCGAAGAATAGCAGGGGAGTTATCCCCGGTGTACTGGCCAGTATTTATCCCCCAATCAACATCACTAAACAGATTATCTGTTTATGGGAGCTTGCTGTGCGCAAATTGGCTGCCGCGTTTCCTACATTACAACAGTGACTACACTCCAAAAAATACTTAATTGGCTGTAAAGTGCTTTAAGACGTCCAGTGCTCATGCAAGGCGCTATATAAATGCAAGTCTTTCTTTTCTTTTGTGTTCAAATCCTTCCATATCTTTAACCACCTCCAGGCCCAGAAGCTTCTAAGATCGCTGCGCTTCTCCAATTCTGGCCATGAGCATCCCCAATTAAAACACTGGTGGCCGTGCCTTTAGCTGCCAAGGCCCTAATCTCTGGAATTCCCTTCCGAAACCTTTCCACCTCAGTCCTCTTTTAAGACGCTCCTTAAAACCTACCTCTGACCGAGCTTTTGGTCACATGTCCCAATATATCATGTGGCTTGGTGCCAAATTATGTTTGGTTTACGCTCCTGTGAAGTGCCTATGGATGTTTTACAATGTTAACTGTATAAATGACAGTAAGTGACAGTGAGCAATGCTGACCAGTGAGCTATTGTGAGCAGCAGTGACCAACAGTGAGCAGCAAGGGGAAGCAGCAAGAGCCAGTGAACAGGGGCTGCTTGTACTCGAAAACAATGCCCCTACTTGTGAATTTTAAGTTATAGTAGACTCCAGTCAGCAGTACCTATGAGCAAATTTGAATCAAAAATATGGAAAACATGAATCTTAAGACTTTTGAAAAACAATAGCACTGCGAGCGTGGGAAAGACAAGCCGCATGCAAACACCATCACTCACAGTGAGCACGGGTCCTCTTCAGTCAGGTCAGACAAATAGACATTGGCAAAGTGGATAAACAGCATCCCGATAGCCTGCTTCGAGGTATCTAAAAACCTGCAAAACAAGTTCAACTATCATTTGAGAGAGATATTTGATCAGAGTTTAGAGAATAAACTGATGAGAATCATTGTAATTAAAAACACTGGGGTAGACTGCTATATTGAGGCAATAGTGACACTGAGCTAGTCAGGAACAGCAATAGTTAGAGACTATTGTTGCGATGTTTAATGCCAATTCTATTGATTTGGCGCAGCAAGGGGGCCCCCCGCCTAGAGAGAAAAACAGCACACATTTCACAGATAGATGCAGAGACAGTGACGGGGGATAGGAGAGATCCAATGGGAGGTGTGGTGAGAGACTGTTGTGGGAGGGGGGGTGCGGAAATCCAGTGGGAGATGGGTTGAGAATCTGTTTGGGGGGGGGGGGTTGTGAAGGAGAGATCCAGTGGGAGGTGGTATGAGAGCCTGTTGTTGGGGGGAGGGAGGAATGGATCCATTCGCTACTTTTAACTGCAAATTTTTGTAAACACTTCAGTTTTGTCCTTTAATCGTTGTGTCTCCTCGTCCTGTTAGCTCCCAGATGAATACCGCCATAGCTAGAACTGGCTGGGCTTTGTTCTGAGCAGTTGGTTATGGGGCCAATAGATCTGCCCATGATCTGCTTCAACCGTTGTTCTTCAAGATGGCTCCTGGGCTGGCCGCTCCTTTCTGACCTACTCTTCTCTTCAACTGTATCCTTGGCCATCCATTGCCCTTTCTTCCCCAAATTTCCTTTCTTCCCCAAATTTCCTTTCTTCCATTACTTAAGATACCCTGCCTCTGATTGTGAAGGCATTTGTCCAAACTCCAAGTTTAAAGCTATCCCTGCAGATCCCACTGCTCATAAGAACATAAGAAATAGGAGGAGTAGGCCATTTGGCCCCTCAAGCCTGCTCCGCCATTCAATATCATGGCTGGTCTGATCATGGGCTCAACTCCACTTCCCTGCCCGCTTCCCATAACCCTTTACTCCCTTATCGCTCAAAAATCTGTCTATCTCTGACTTAAATGTATTCAAGGTGGTGGCCTTTGTTCTCACCGAGCTCTTTCAACTGCTGGATCTGTGAAGAAACTCACGAACAGGACTTTGTTGCTCTACGGATTACATTGTTTTTTGACTCATCGTCTGTGGCTTTGCTCTGCTTTTAGTCGCTTCAAGTCTTTGCTGCTGAATTCTTGTGTAAAGGGAGGGGGTGGGGGGAGAGGGGAGAGGGGGAGAGGGTGGGGGTGGGGGAAACCTTTGACCGGGAGGGAGGAGACCACTCGGCCTGAGCTAGGGCTGGGGGGGGGGGGGGGGAAAAAAAGAGGACCGGAAGGCCACTCGGCCAGGGCTAGAGGCGGGCAGGAGAACTGACAGAACTCACGGCAGGAGGAGCACGAAGAGATCGCACCAGGAGACCACTCGGCCAGGGCTAGAGGCGGGCAGGAGAACTGACAGAACTCACGGCAGGAGAAGCACGAAGAGATCGCACCAGGAGACCACTCGGCCAGGGCTAGGGGCGGGCAGGAAATCTGACAGAACTCACCGGCAGGCAGGAGAACTCACAGGTTACCATGTCAGCCCGATCTTTTTGGCGCAGATCAAGGCTCCACCCCCCTCGGGTTAGGCCACGCCAAAATGGAGAGATACTAAGGGTAAACTTTTTTTTTTGACGTACTTGGGCCACAAACAAAAAAATTGGGCGTAACTCTTCAAGTACACCAAAAAAATGCTTTGGGGAAAATTGAGCCCTATGTCTCTCGTGAGTTTACTCTCTCATTCTACTTTCTCTTTCTTTATCAATTTCTTGCCCTCCTTTTCCTCCCAATCCTCAGGCTTACTACATTTTTGGCAACTTTTTAGCCTCTTCCTTTGATCCAATACTATTTTTAACTTTGCGTTAGCCATGGTTGGACCACATTTTGTGCAAGATGTTTGTGTCTTAAACAAATGTATATTTGAAGTAAATTATGTATTAATTCTTTAAATGCTAGCCATTGCTCATTTACCATCTTAATGTAGTTTCCCAATCTACTTTAGTCAACTCACCACTCATATCTACGTAGTTTGTTTTTAGATTTAAGACCAGAGTTTTGAATTTAACTAAATGATTTTCAAACTCAATATAAAATTCTATCATGTTATAGTCACTCTTCCCTAAAGGCCAATTTACTACAAGATTATTAATGAACCCTTTCTCATTACACAATACTAGATCTAAAAGAGCCTGTTCCCTAGTTGGTTCCTCAGCATACCGATCTAGAAAACCATCTTGTATATATTCCATGAATTCGTTCTCCACACTTATTGCAAATGTGGTTTGCCCAGTCTATATGTAGATTAAAGTCCCCCATGATTACTGTTATTACCCTTGTTACATCACCTTTAATTTCCTGATTTATACTGCGCCCTACATTACAACTACTGTTTGGAGGCCTATAAACAACTCCCACCAATGTTTTCTGCCCCTTGCTGTTTCTTAGCTCAACCTAAATTGATTCTACTTCTTGATTTTCGGAGCCAAGATCCCTTTTCGCTACTGACTATCATTTTCCATTTTACCTATCTCTTCTAAAAGTTACGTATCCTGGAATATTTAGTTCCCAACCGTGGCCACTTTGCAACTACGTCTCTGTAATGGTTATTCAAACAAATCTATTAATTTCTATCTGCGCTATGAGAAAGCGGTTAAAAAATGCACACGGAATCCTGGGCTTCATAAATAGAGGCATAGAGTACAAAAACAAGGAAGTTATGATAAACCTGTTTAAAACACTGGTTCGGCCTCAACTGGAGTACTGTGTCCAATTCTGGACACTGCACTTTAGGAAGAATGTGAATGCCTTAGAGAGGGCGCAGAAAAAATTGACGAGAATAATTCCAGGAATGAGGGATTTCAGTTACGTGGATAGACTAGAGAAGCTGGGGTTGTTCTCCTTAGAGTAGGAGATGGTTGAGAGGAGATTTGATAGGCATGACGACTCTAGACAGAGTAGATAGAGAGAAACTGTTCCCATCGGCAGAAGGGTCGAGAACCAGAGGACACAGATTTAAGGCGATTGGCAAAAAAACAAAGGCGACATGAGGAAAAACTTTTTTTTTCTAAATGCAGCGAGTGGTCAGGATCTGGAATGCATTGCCTGAAAGGGTGGTGGAGGCCGACTCAATCGTGGCTTTGAAAAGGAAATTGGAAAAGTATTTGAAGGAAAAAAATTTGCAGAGATACAGGGAAAGGTCAGGGGAGTGGGACTAGCTGACGTGCTCTTGCAGAGAGCTGGCATAGGCTTGACGGGCTTTCTTCTGTGCTGTAACCATTCTATGAATAGATGCAAAGTACTGATTAGTACCTCAGTCATGCCCTCTGCCTCCATGCATTGGTCTCCTTTTTGGCCCTTAATCGGTCCCACCCCTCCCCTTACTATCTGTTTATTATTCATATACCCATAGAAGACTATTGATTTCCCTTTTATGTTAGCTGTCAATGTATTCTCTCTTTGCCCCTCTTATTTCCTTTTTTCACTTCCCCTCTGAACTTTCTGTATTCAGCCTGGTTCTCACTTGTATTTTCACCCAGACATCTGTCATATGCCCCGATTCTCTGCTTCATCGTACTCTCTATTGCTTTCATCATCCATGGAACTCGAACTTTGGTTGCCCTGCCTTTCCCCCTTGTGGGAACGTACCTTGACTGTACCTGAACCATCTCCTCTTTAAAGACAGCCAATTGTTCAATTAAAATCTATGCTTGGTGCTGCCCTCTGCACTCCCAGGAACTGCATGGGTGATGGATGGGGTTCACATGCTGTCCTCCCAGCTTGATGATGGAGAGAAGTTACATATTGGTACACAAGGATGCTGATCACCCACAGCAGCCCAGCTTTGGGCTGCTAGACCTGCCCACTTTTGTCCATGAAGGGGTAGCCGGCGTGAAGAGACTGTTCGGTGACGTTGCTTCCAATGCTAGCATGATCAGATGGGTCTGCGATCCACGGATTTCCTCTGCATGACCTCACTTTCTATATCAGGTTATCTGAGCCCAGAAAGGGGCTCGGCAATGGACAGCACACTGAGACTGGGGAGCGAGGGGGGGAAATTGTTGTGTATTGTGCTGGTACATTAAATGTAGGATAAGCACAATGGTGCACCACAGAGGGCGCTGTGGTGGGAGACCTGAAAGTACCTGCACGAGGCAGTATAAAAGGCTGCCCACTACACATGTGGAGCACTCTGGAGCTGTTCAATAAAGGACTAAGATCACAGCAGTTAGATCAACACCAGTCCGTGTGGAGTCAGTGATTTGTGTGCTACATACACCACATTGGCGACGAGGAAGCGGACAAACTCCACGCAACCATGGCTACTCTGGGCTCGCTGAAGGATTTTACGGTGGGCAATGATTGGGAGGCCTTTACGGAAAGGCTCGAGTACTACTTCACAGCAAACGACCTGACGGAGGACACGAATGCACTGAGAGAGAAGCGTAAGGCGATATTGCTTTCCAGTTGTGGCGATGAGGTTTACGGTCTCGTCAGGGATTTGCTGACACCCGGGAGTGCCAGGGACAAGTCATATGAGGAGCTGGTCCCACTCATTCGTGACCAGTTGAAACCGAAGGAGAGCATCCTCACGGCCAGATACAAATTTTACCATCACTGCAGACCCGAGGGCCAGGATGTCACCAAATATGCTGCGGACCTCAGGAGACTCGCGGCACCGTGTGATTTTGGGGTACACCTTGACGAGGCACTGCGGGACGTTTTCGCCATGGGGATTGGCCATGAGGGCCTCCTTCACAAGCTGCTAGCCACGGAACCCACAGTCACCCTGACAAAGGCCATCACCATCAGCCGGGCATATATGACTTCGACATGCAGCACCAAGCAGATGATCCACACAGTCTCGAACCCGGTAGGCACTGTCCACAGAATAGCGCCCACCATGGACAAAACTGCAGAACGTGGCTCTGCCCGGGGCAGAGAGCACGAACCTCGGGGTCCTGAAGCTCAGAGTCGGCTGAGGGGGGGCCAATCATCAGCACCATGCTGCCGCTGCGCAGGTTTGCAGAGTATACGTGCAATATCTGCCACATTAAAGGCCACCTTCAGCGTATGTGTAAAAGCAATCGGACTCACCATGTGGCTGAGGAGATGGGGGATGATCCACTGTTCAATGAGGAGCAGGCAGAAGAAGCTGAGGTGTTGGGATTGTTTACGTGCACCGATGATTCGCCCCCAGTGATAATGGAAGTAAAAATTGACGGAGTCCTAGTGAATATGGCAGTGGATACGGGATCGGGTCCGTCGTTGATGAGTCAGAGAACTTTTGATAAACTATGGGGTAACCCGGCCGCATGATCCAAGCTGGTCCCGATCACGGAAAAGCTGCGTACCTACACCAAGTAACTGATACCTGTTCTTGGCAGAGCTGATGTGCAGGTATCTCACGGGGGCAAGACGCACGGTTTACCTTTATGGGTCATTGCAGGCGATGGGCCAACGCTCCTCGGCAGAAGATGGATGGGAAAGGTCCGTGGGAGCTGGGAAGACTTCTTCACTCCTCCAGACTGCTGCTCCCCGGGTTTCCAAAGAGCACCCCCAACCGAGCTGGAGCTGCAGCCTAAATCCCCACAGGCAACAGCAGCCCAGAACTCCTGGCCCCAAGCAATCCTGCAGCCTCAGCCTCCACAGACGAGCAGACCCTGGAAGAACAGGTTTGCAGGTCAGCCTCCACTCAAAGTTACAGGTGCGGGCCCATTGCTGGGGTGCGGGCCGGCGGGGCACTGCGGGCGAGAAGCGGGAGGTCCATCGATGGCCGGCGGACCCACGCAGCGGAATAGTCGGGCGGCGGCAGCAGCCACGATTGTGGCGGCTACAGGAGGGGCGGCCATGGCGGGAGCGGAGGCTGCGGCGGCAAGCAAACTGGCGGACGAGACGATGCTGCCGCTGATGTTTTTGTTCCTCTTTCTGTTAATGAAACGCCGCGCCGAGTTTGAGAGCGCCAGCATCGAGAGGCGGAACGACGCGCATAGGAGGCTGAGAATGAGACAGTATTTCCAGTAGCGCCAGAGGAAGATGATCTTGGACAAATGGAGAGAACTTTGTGCTACAGTTGGCTATACAACATGTTGACCTGGAATTAATTGGTTCTGGCATCGGGTGCCTGAAATGAAAAATGGTGAACCCGGATCGGAGAACGATCTCTTCGATTTCCTCTGCATTGTCAATGGCGTCGGGGGTGATCAGGGCCAGCATCCTCCCCACGTACACCTCTGCTGCACACTGTGCTTTCTCCATAACTCACTCACCTCCGCTGGAAAAACCGCACCTTTCCTAAAAACACTGCAAAATTCCCTTTCCCTCCTTCCTTGTTGTTTCTTCTTTCTAGGCCAGCAGAACACCTAAGATGGCAGCGCCCAATGGAAGCCTCGTGGGAGCCACAAGATGGTATCTTAAAAGGGAAATGCTCCCGGGAGTCTTAAAAGGGCCTCACACCACTGCGGTCCCCACAAAGACTTTTGGACTTTTGTAGGGCTAGAGCGAGTCTAAGTGTGCTATGTGAATGTAGGATGATGGATTCATGACAAGAAATAATATTTTAATGCTGGGTGGTCACTGTGTTTAAAATAATGGACATGAATTGCGAATTACGACAAGAGTTAATATTTCAATGCTGAATGGTCACTGTGTTTAAATTCAGGGACGTGGATCCGCGACCAACAATACCAATGGGCTAATGTGTTTTTCGATTTAGGGGATTCAAGCAACGGCTTTTTAAACTGGGGGGGGGGGGGGGGGGCAGTGATGTTGTGTATTGTGTTGGTACATTAAATGTAGAATAAGTACAATGGTGCACCACAGAGGGCGCTGTGGTGGGAGACCTGAAAGTACCTGCACGAGGCAGTATAAAAGGCTGCCCACCACACCTGTGGAGCACTCTCGAGCTGTCCACTCTGGAACTGTTCAATAAAGGACTAAGGTCATTGCAGTTAGATCAACACCAGACCGTGTGGAGTCAGTGATTTGTGTGCTACATACACCACAGAAATCATCCAGATTCCCACTCCTTATCACTATCCTGTGACCTCCAACAGGAACTGCATGGGTGATGGATAGGGTTCACATGCTGTGCCCGTTACTGAGGTCAGGATGGCGTTCACATGCTGTGCCCATTACTGAGGTCAGGATGGGGTTCACATGCTGTGCCCCGTTACTTTTCCACTCCAGCCTCCGATGAGTCGCAGGATGGCTGATGTGGGAACTTGATCATCACCAGTTCAGTGAGGAGTATTCTGAACTTGAAGTTAAGCAGACTAAATCCTGCATTTAGCTCATGCTAATCTTGGACTGAACAGTCCTTCAAACTCATTATTTGTATGTTTTCAAACTCTTCAGTGAAAGAAAATTTGGGATAAACAGCGACCGCCCCGACGCAGAAACCACTGATCTGATCAACATGGCTGCCGTTCAATACTTGCCATATCTTCCATGGGCGCCTTTCATACTTTGGTTCTCTGAAACGTTTCACTGCAAGAAACAAAGCAATGTATCATTTTAAAACTTGACTGATTATAAATTAATTTCTGTTAATTCAACAAAGGCTGATTGTTTTGCAAGTGAAAATTTAAGCTCGTTTGGGAAAGTCTACGTTTCAATCCGTGAGTAGCAGGATCTGTAAAGCAGCTGGATGGATGTGTTTCAGACTGGGACATGGTTTGCAGTGGTGTTCCCCAAGGGGTAGTTTTGGGTCCATTATTCTTTGTAATTTTTATAAACGACCTAGACTCTGGTATAGGAAGCAGCATTATAACATTTGCAGATGATACGAAACTTGTCAAAGTAGTAGATGATGAGGATAGTTATAGGCTTCAGGATGACCCACGGGATGGTGAAATGGGCAGAAGAGTGGCAGATACAGTTGAATGCAGAGAGGTGTGAAGTGATGCAGTTTGGGAGGACTAATATGGAAAGACAGTAAAATATAAATGGCACGATTCTGAAAAGTGATGAGCAGAGACCTTGGTGTCTGTATACACAAATCCTTAAAGGGGGCCGCACAAGTTGATAATGTGGTTTTAAAAAAGCATATGGGTTACTAGGGTTTATAAATCGAGGAATTATTATAAAAGCAAAGAAATCACGCTTTAACTTTATAAATCACTGGTTAGGCCTCAGCTGGAGTATTGGGGACAATTCTGGGCACCACACTTCAGGAAAGATTCACAGGATGTGGGCGTCGCTGGCAAGGCCGGCATTTATTGCCCATCCCTAAATACCCTTGAAAAGGTGGTGATGAGCCACCTTCTTGTAGCATCTGTGTTGAGGGTGCTCCCACAGTGCTGTTAGGGAGGGAGTTCCAGGATTTTGACCCAGCTACGATGATGGAACGGCGATATATTTCTAAGTCAGAATGGTGAGAGATTTTGGGGAACTTGAAGATGGTGGCGTTCCTATGTGTCTGCTGCCTTTGTTCTTCTAGGCAGTAGAGGTCAAAGGTTTGGGAGGTGCTGTCGAAGAGGCCATGGCGAGATGCTGCAGTGCACCTTGTAGATTGTACACTGCAGACAGGGTGCTTTTTAAGGCAGTGCATTCCAGATTGTAATCTCGCCGTGTAAAAAATAAAGTTTCCTCATGTATCCTCTGGTTCTTTTGCCAATCATCTTCAATCTGTAACCTCTGGTTACCAACCCTTTTCCTTATTTACTCTAACAAAACCCCTCATGATTTTGAACATCTCGATCAAATCTCTTAACCTTCTCTGTTCTAAGGAGAACAATCCCAACTCCTCCAGTCTCCACATAACTGAAGTCCCTCATAAGAACATAAGAAAAAGGAGCAGGAGTAGGCCACCTGGTCCCTTGAGGCTGTTCTGCCATTCATTAAGATCATGGCTGATCGGATCATGGAGTCAGCTCCACTCCCCTGCCCATAACCTTTTATTCCTTCATCACTCAAAATTCTGTCCATCTCCGCCTTAATAACCCAGCCTCTACAGCTCTCTGGGGCAGAGAATTCCATAGATTTACAACCCTCAGAAGAAATTCCTCCTCATCTCAGTTTTAAATGGGTGGCCCCTTGCTCTGAGACTATGTACCCTAGTTTTAAGTTTCCCCTACGAGTGGAAATATCCTCTCTGCATCCACATTGTCGAGCCCCCTCATTATCTTATGTTTCGATAAGATCACCTCTCATTCTTCTGAACTCCAATGAGTATAGGCCCAACCTATCCTCATAAGTCAACCCCCTCATCCCCGGAATCAACCTAGTGAACCTTCTCTGAACACCCTCCAATGCAAGTATATTCTTCCTTAAATACGGAGACCAAAACTGTACGCAGTACTCTAGGTGTGGCCTCACCAATACCCTGTACAGTTGTAGCAAGACTTCTCTGCTTTTATACTCTATTCCCCTTGCAATAAAGGACAACATTCCATTTGCCTTCCTGATTACTTGCTGTACCTGCATACTAATTTTTGGTGGTTCGTGCATAAGGACCCCCAGGTCCCTCTGTACTGCAGCACTTTGCAAGTTTTCTCCATTTAAATTATAATTTGCTTTTCTATTTTTTCTGCCAAAGTGGAT
Organism: Pristiophorus japonicus; assembly: GCF_044704955.1. NCBI lineage: Eukaryota > Metazoa > Chordata > Chondrichthyes > Pristiophoridae > Pristiophorus > Pristiophorus japonicus. The sequence goes on along the minus strand of NW_027254402.1, from coordinate 26,461 downwards.
AACCTCACATTTTCCCACATTATACTCCACCTGCCAAATTTTTGGCCACTCACTTAGCCTGTCTATATCCCTTTGCAGATTTTTTGTGACATCCTCACAATTTGCTTTCCCACCCATGTATCAGCAGCAAACTTGGCTACGGTCCCTTCATCCAAGTCATTAATATAGATTCGAGCCTGCTCCGCCATTCAATGATTTTATGGCTGATCTTCGACCTCAACTCCACCTTCCTACTCTATCCCCATATCCTTTGGATCTCTTAATATCCAAAAATCTATCGCTCTCTGTCTTGAATATACTCAACGACTGAGCCTCCACTGCCCTCTGAGGTAGAGAATTCCAAAGATTCACAACCCTTTGAGTGAAGAAATTTCTCCTCATCTCAAATCTTAAATGGCCGACCCCTTATTCTGACTGTGACCTCAGTTGTTCCAGACGTTCCAGCCAGGGGAAGCATTCTCCCAACATCTATCCTGTCAAGCCCCTTAAGAATTATATTTCAATGAGATCACCTCTCATTCTTCTAAATTCTCGTGAATATTGGCCTAGTCTACTCAATCCTTCCTCATAGGAGATTTCCCCCATCTCAGGAATCAGTCTAGTAAATCTCCTCTGCATCCTCTCTAAAGTTTGACATCCTTCCGAAAAAGAACACAATTCTCCACCTGGAGCCTAACCAGTTTTTTTAAAGGTTTAGGTTAACTTGTTTGCTTTTGTACACTGCCTCTATTTATAAAGTCCAGGGTCCTGTATGCCTTTGGAACAGCCTTCTCAACTTGTTCTGCCATCTTCAAAGATTTGTGTACATACACCCCCCCCGCCCCCTTCCCCGAGCTCTGTTCTTCAACCCCTTTAAAATTGGACCATTTAGTTTATGTTACCTCTCTTCATTCTGCCTACCAAAATTAATCATTTCACACTTTTCCGTGTTAAATTTCATCTGCCATGTGTCTGCCTATTTCACCAGTCTGTCTACATCCTCCTGAAGTCCATTACTATCCACCTCATTGTTTACTGTACGAGTTTCGTGTCATCTGCAAACTTTGAAATTATGCCCTTTGTACCGAAGTCAAGATCATTAATATATATCCAAATGAGCAGTGGTCCCAATACCGACCCCTAAGGGACACCATTGTATACCTCCCTCCAGTCTGAAAAACAACCGTTCACTACTCTCTCCTTTCTGACACGTAGCCAATTTTGTATCCACTCCCCCTTTAATTGCATTGGCTTCAATTTTGCTGACACGTCTATGTATTTTGCACTTTAACAAACGCCTTTTGAAAGTCCATTGGCAAAACAACCATGCTATTTTCATCAAAGAACTCGATCAAGTTAGTCAAACACGATTTGACTTTAACAAATCCATTCTGGCTTTCATTTATTAGTCCATACTTTTCCAAATATGAATTAATTTTGAACAAATTATTGTTTCAAAGTTCCCCCACCATCGGCCGGTTGCTGCCGGGTTTATCTCTCTCCCCTTTTTGAACAAGAGTGGAACATTTGCAATCCTCCAATCTTGCCCTGGCCAATATTTATCCCTCAATCAACATAACAAAAAAAAACAGATTATCTGATCATTATCACATTGCTGTTTGTGGGAGCCTGCTGTGCGCAAATTGGCTGTCATGTTTCCTACACGTTAAAAAAAAATCCACACACAGGCATCTTCCACCCTTCAACATGTAGTTCGGGACCTGGAATATTGGGTCCTTCATTGAAACACCTGTGAACTCATCCTTTTTGGCATGGAAGTAAAGTCATCCTTTATACGAGGGACCGCCTACGATGATGATGACTACAATAGTGACTTCACTCCAAAAGTACTTCATTAGCTGTAAAGCACTTTGAGACGTCCAGTGGTCATGACAGGAGCTACGTAAATGCAAGTCTTCCTTTCTTTCCCTCAGCAGCCCAGGATGGATCACGGGTGACCCAAGTACCTCCGCTTTATCCATTTTTAATCCTATCCAATGCATCTACTACCTCCTTTACTGTGACATTGGCAGCATTCTCTTCTTTAGTGAAGACAGATGCAAAGTACTTCTAAAGAGAGTGCATGAACAGAGACCTGGGGGTATATGTGCACAAATTGTTGAAGGTGGCAGGGCAGATTGAGAAAGCATTTTTAAAAAAGCATACGGGATCCTGGGCTTCATAAAGAGAGGCAGAGTACAAAAGTAAATTATGAAGAACCTGTATGAAACACTGGTTCGGCTTCAACTGGAGTATTGTGTCCAATTCTGGGCATCGCACTGAAGGCCTTAGAGAGGGTGCAGAAAAGATTTACAAGATTGGTTCCAGGGATGAAGGACTTCAGTTACGTGGATAGCCTGGAGAAGCGGAGATTGTTCTCCTTAGAGCAGAGAAGGTTGAAAGGAGATTTGATAGGGGTGTTTAAAATAATGAGGGTTCTAGACAGAGTAGATAGAGTGAAACTGTTCCCATTGGCAGAAGGGTCAAGAACCAGAGGACACAGATGTAAGGTGATTGGCAAAAGAACCAAAGGCGACACAAGGAAAACCTTTTTACACAGCGAGTGGTTAGGATCTGGAATTCAACTGCCCGAAAGGGTGATGGAGACAGATTCAATCGTGGTTTTCAAAAGGGAATGGGTTACGTACCTGAAGGAAAAAAATTTGCAGGGCTACGGGAAAGGGTGGGGTAGTGTGACTTGCTGGAGAGCTCTTGCAGAGAGCCAGCACCGTCTCAATGGGCCGAATGGCCTCTTTCTATGATAATCATTTAGTACCTCAGCTATGCTCTCTGCCTCCACAATGATCTCCTTTTTGACCCCTAATCGGCCTCACCCTTCTTTTCACTACCCTTTTACTCTTTATATGTTTATAAAAGACTTGTGTTCCCCTTTTTATGTTGCTTGCTAATCTTCTCATACTCTCTCTTTGCCCCTCATTTCCTTTTTCAGTTCTTCTTGGTACATTCTGTATTTTGCATGCTGCTCGACTGTATTATGAATCGGATATTGATCATAAGCCTCCCTTTTCTGTTCCATTTTAATCTCTATCTCTGGATGCCATTCCTTTCCCCCTCATGGTAATGTGTTCTTGTCCTTTTACATAACCACTCTAAAATATTATCACGTTTTCCCAAATGCTTCCTTTGTTGGGCTGACCCCCTTCCCTCCCACTTCTCCCCCACATGTACAGTTACCAACAGCAGGGAATGGAGTGTGTTCAGGAGCCTTGGGGAATTTCCCCATCCTCACCCAATGCCCCGATATATGTCCCACCCCCACCATCGGGCCAGATCTGCACATCCTGTGCTGCCTCAGAACAGAAGTGGGAAGCTGTACCCACACGTCTGTCACAGCTGCTCCTGGTTACAGCTGTCTGAGAGCAGCCTGGTCATGTTTGACTTGCAGTCACCCATCTTTTAAGTCCATGCCATTTATAGCAGCAGCCGGGAGCCAAATGATTATTTGTTTGGCTGCAAGAGTGCGTGATGTTATTTTCATGTTGCAAATGTGCAAGTCTCCTGTGTGCAGCGGCCCTGGTGTACATCATTCCCTTAATAAACTTACTGAAAATGTGACATCTTGCGTTACTCAGACATTTGGTGAAGTCTTGATCTGATTCCCAGTCCCTGTTGTTAGCCCTCACCCTCCCCACGACTCCTGGCTGGAGAGTGCATGAGCGGCACTGGGTTCCCAGGGCAGGTTGGGGCCCACAGGTAAAGATCCTGCCAGAGACCCAATCTGTTACAGTTGCCCTCTCCTCCCCAAGTCGATCTCCCTGCATCCCCCAATCTCCTCAGTGCTGACCGACATAACTTGAATAAATCCAGGAAACTTCCAGGTGAAAACATTGGTCTCCGATGCCCAAAGTAAACGAATGAAGCGGCTGGTTGTCAGTCAGTTGTGGACAGCAAATCCCATTGTAAACTTCCCAATTTTTCAAACAAAAGAGGAGATGCTATACGCAGGATTTGTAGAAGGAAGAATATCGATTACACAGTTGGACAGACAACATGCCAATGAAATCAAATGGTGATAAATGTGATGGATTTCACACTGAACAATTGTTTAGACTCAGACAGGTTGTGGGAGTGTCCACATCATGACGGGATAACGTTGTAAAGCAATGATTGGAATGCCGTGATACCCGGACAGAGGAGCCGGGATACCTGGGCAGGGGGGGTACTGCTGGGATACCGGGACAGAGTCTTGTTTAAGGAGATCTTCGAAGTGCTCCTTCCAGCGGGCACCGACTGCCTCTTTCCTTGAATACCTCTCCGTTCTTGGCCCATGGGCCGTAGGTGGTCTTGACTGCGCTAAAGAATCCACCCACCATCAGTTCTTTAGGTTGCGATATTTATGTTTGACCTCGGCCTTCAGACAGAGCTGCTTTCTTGCCCTCGAGTCATGTTGCCGCCTCTAGTCCAAGAATGCCTTGCGCTTGTGGCTTATTAGCTCCTGGATCTCCTGGTCATTCTCGTCGAGCCAGTCTTGCTGTTTCCTGGCGGAGTGACCAAGCATCTCTTCGCAGGTACTAATTATGGAGGTCTTAAGGGCAGACCAGGCGCAGTGGACAATCTGCGCCTCTGGGTGACGGAGTCGTCAGGTTGGCAGTGAGGCGCTGGCTGAATAGGGCTTTCTTAACAGGGTCTTTGAGGGCTCAGCGTTGATTTTCCTACAGCATCGTTTCTGTTGCCACCGCTATTTTGGGACTACATTGATGGAAATGACAGAGCGGATTAGGCAGTGGTCCATCCAGCAGGCGTCAGCCCCTATCATGGTGCAGGTGATGTGGACGTCGTTGCGGTCCCTCGCTTGGACGATGACGTAGTTGAGCGAAGGTGTTGTAATGAAGCCTTGTACTTGGTCCCTCTGACAGAACAAGGTGTTGGTTATGATAAGGCTGTGTTCTACGCATTTCGTCAGGAGGAGGGTACCATTGGAGTTGGATTTCCCTACCCCCTCTCTGCCAATCATACCTCCCCAGAGGTCTGTGTCCTTTCCAACTCTGGCGTTAAAAGTCGCCAAGGAGGATCAGCTTGTCGCCCCTTGGGACTCGGGACAGGGATTGTTCGAGGCTGGAGTAGAATGTGGGTGACAGTGTGAGCTGCGAGGATGCCAAGATGCTGCAGGGGGACTTGGGACAGGTTAGGTGAGTGGGCAAATGCATGGCAGATGCAGTATAATGTAGGTAATTGTGGGGTTATCCACTTTGGTGGCAAAAACAGGAAGGTAGATTATCTGAATGGCGACAGATTAGGAAAAGGGGAGGTGCAACGAGACCTGTGTCATGGTACATCAGTCATTGAAAGTTAGCATGCAGGTACAGCAGGCGGTGAAGGCGGCAAATGGCATGTTGGCCTTCATAGCTAGGGGATATGAGTATAAGAGCCGGGCAGCCTTGGTGAGGCCACACCTTGAATATTGTGTTCAGTTTTGGTCTCCTAATCTGAGGAAGGACATTCTTGCTATTGAGGGATTGCAGCGAAGGTTCACCAGACTGATTCACGGGATGGCAGGACTGACATATGACTGTATCGACTAGGCTTATATTCACTGGAATTTAGAAGAGAGGGGATCTTGTAGAAACATATAAAATTGACAGGATTGGATAGGTTAGATGCAGGAAGAATGTTCCCGATGTTGGGGAAGTCCAGAACCAGGGGTCACAGTCTAAGGATAAGGAGAAACTTCTTCACTCAGAATTGTGAACCTGTGGAATTCTCTACCACAGAAAGTTGCTGAGGCAAGTTCAAAAGGGAGTTAGGTGTGGCCCTTGCGGCTAAAGGGATCAAGGGGTATGGAGAGAATGCGGTACTGAAGTTGCATGATCAGCCATGAATGGTGGTACAGGCTCAAAGGGCCGAATGGCCTACTCCTGCACCTATTTTCTATGTTTCTATGTTTGGTCTTGTCTATAGCTTCCAGTGTTGGGGCGTATGCACTAAAGACCGTAGCGCACTGGTTCCGGGCTAGGGTGAGCCAAAGGGTCATGAGGCTTTCGTTTAATCCGCAAGAGGAGTCCGAGATGCCCAACAAGCTCATTTTTTATGGCGAAGCCTACCCCATGGAGGTGGCGTCCTTCTTCTGGTTTACTTTTCCAGAGAAAGGTGTAACCACCATCTTATTCCTTGAGCTGGCCTTCCCTTGTCCGCCGAGTCTTGCTTAGGGCGGCAATGTCTATGTCAAAACGTCCAAGTTCCCGGTGTTCCAGTCTGTCGCTGTTGGGGTTGTCCATGAGGGTCCTGACGTTCCAGGTCCTGAAATTAATTTTAAAGGGTGGACGATGCCTGTGCATGAATTCTTTTATTGTGGGGTAGCCGTTACACATCAGCTGCCACACGGGATGGAGCAAAGTCTTTGTCCACTGCATAGGCCTAGTACACACACTCCTACTGTCCTCCTCTCCTTCCAACACAGGTCCTCTCTCCCTGGGTTTCACAGGATACAGTGTAGGCCCCCCGACCTCGCTGTTGGCCCACTTTCCCTGGGCCCAGTCACCCCTGTACCCACTGACCTACATCGGCCCCCGCTTTACTCCGATTCAGTGCCAGGTGTGGTTACAAACCGACACCCAGGCCCCGGGGTGGGAGTGAACAATTGGGACTTGGGAGATTGGGAGGGAATTTGGGGGTTTGGAGAATAAGCACTCGGCCCGTTCCCGGCTGCCGTCCATCGAGCGCCGCCGCCGCGGTCCCAGGCCCGGATCCCAGCTCGGGGAATCGCCCGAAAAACATTCGCGATGGGGGTGAGATCCGATCCGGCCCCTCCCCGGGTATTCCCTGCCGTTCCGGCCCCTCTCTCCCTCCCCGCTCGCCGGGCCCGATACTCACGCATCAGGAGGCTGAAGGCCGCGACACCGAGCAGGCCCTGAATGAAGATGCCGAAGTTGCCCATGAGGGCGCCGGTCTGGCAGCCGCGGTCGGGGCCGGGTGCGGAGCCTGCGCCGGGGGCCGAGCCCGGGCCGCTCAGGTTGGCGGCGCTGGCCCCGGGCTCGAGCTCCAGCTCGCTGGTGGCCATTGCTGGGGCTCGGGCCGGCCCGCGGGGCACTCTGGGGGCTGTAGTTTATCAGACAGCTTCGGGTTCCGGTCCTTAGTGCGCAGCCGCAGCTTCAAAACTACAACTCCCACCGTGCTACGCGGCTACTGCCAGCCCGAGTTAAAGGGGCAGGTTCAGGTTCAATTGATGTAATGGGTGCAAGGATTAAAGTGATTAGTAGAAGGATTAGAGGAGAATTGAGGAGAACTTTTTCACCCCGAGAGCAGTGGGGAACCCCTCCCTCTCAGAACTATGACAGGGTTCCCCTTGTCCTCACTTTCATCCTACCAGGCTCCACATGCAACAGATCATCCTCCGCCATCTCCAGCGTGATCCCACCACCAATCACATCTTCCCCTCCCCATCTCTCTCAGCATTCCTCCATGAAAGAACCGCTCACTCCATGACACCCTGGTCCATTCTACAGTCGCCCCTTCTACCCACGGCACCTTCCCATGCAAGTGCAGAAGATGCAACATCTGCCCTTTTGCCTCCTCCCTTTCCATTATCCAGGGCCCCAAATACTCCTTCCAGGTGAACAACCGATTTACTTGTACTTCTTTCAATTTAGTATACTGTATTTGCTGCTCACGATGTTGTCTCCTCTACATTGGGGAGACCAAGCGCAGATTGGGTGACCGCTTTGCAGTGCACCACTGTTCAGTACGCAGATGTGACCCTGAGCTTCTGGTCGCCTGTCACTTTAATTCTCCACTCCATTCCCACTCTGACCTCTCTGTCCTTGGTTTCCTACACTGTTCCAACGAAGCTGAACACAAGCTCAAGGAACAGCACCTCATCTTTCGTTTAGGCACTTTACAGCCTTCTGAATTCAACATCAAGTTCAAAAATTTCAGAGCATAACTATTGCCAATCTTTGGCTCCCTTTCCACCCCCACCCCTCAGAGCCTGTTTCTTTTATTTTCCTTGTCTCTAATGGCAGTTGGTCATAATTCCACCATTCACACCCTATCTCGACTAATGTTTTTCTCACTCCTAGCATTACCATTTAAGTTTGGGCTATCATCCCTTTTGTCTCTCTAATCTCTCGTCTTCCAACCTATCACAGACCTTCCCTTTTGTTCTTTCTTCCCCTCCCCCTTTCAGTGCTTGTTAAGAATCTGTTCTTTTCGAACACTCCAGTTTGGACGAAGGGTCATCTTGAATCCAGACGAGTCTCTTCTACAGTTCTAGCACTCGCACAGATCTTGGTATCATCTGCAAATTTGCAAATTGTGCCGCCAACCCCTTAATCCAGAATATGAATAAAAATAGTAAAAAGCAACAGTCCCAACACTGATCCCTGTGGGGCACCACTGGTGACCGGTCTCCAAACAGATCCAAATCCATCTATAACTACTCTTTGCCTGCATCCTGCCAGCCAGTTCTGAATCCAGCTCAATATATTTCCACTAATACCAGAGGCTCCGATCTTATAGAAGCCTCTTATGCTGTACCCTGTCAAAAGCTTTTGGAAATCTAAGTAGACAATGTCTACTGGGCTTCCCTCATCCACCAGATTTGTGAGACATAACCTCTTTTTTATAAAGCCATGTTGGATGTCCCTAATATGTCCCTTCCTATCCAAGTATTCCTATTGCATCCCTTATGATTCTTTCAAGATCTTCCCTATTACTAATGTTAAACTGATGGGCCTATAGCTACCAGGGTCTGCCTTGTCACCTTTGTTAAAAATCTGCTGAGAGAAGCGGATATAAAGAGCGGGACATAGTGGACCTGGGCGGCGATTTAAAAAAAACAAGAAATGATGTCACAGGATAGCAGGTAGGTGATTGGTGGCCGAGTAGTAATTTTCTTTCTTTAAACTAAGAGCTGGGAAACTATACCTATTACATTATTAAATATCAACTTAACTAAATAAACTAAATAATTAATATAACTAGAAATAATCATTTGATTAAAAACTTTAATTTTAAAGCAAATAAAGTCAAGAGTTGGCAGGGCAGGCTGTGTGTCGGGACTGTAGTATGTGGGAGTTTGCGGACAGTGACACTGTCCTGGCTTCCCACATGTGCAGAAAATGTCTCTGCCTTCAGTCACTCCGGCTCAGCGTCATTGAACTGGAGTGCGAGTTGGAGACACTCCGAAACATAAGGGATGGGGAGGAATTTCTGGACAGTTTTTTTCCAGAATACAGTCAGACCCCAGAGGAAAGCACAGGTTCAGGAAGGGAAGGTGTGACTGTTAGGGAGCTGGGTAGTGGGGAATTAGGAAAGGTTGAGAAGGAGGTCCCGCAGACACTGGTCCTGATGAACAGGTATGATGCATTCACTATCTGCGAGGACAAGGATAAAGACTGCAGTGAGGACTTCCACAATGCAAACCAAGGCACCGTGACTCAGCAGGCTGTCGGAGGGGGGGAGGGGTGGGGGGAGAGCAGAATAGAAATGTGGCAGTGATAGGGGACTATAATTAGGGGGATAGATAGCATCCTCTGCAGCCAAGAACAAGAATCCCAAAGGGTGTGTTGCCTATTGGTGTCAGGGTAAGGGATAACTCAAGGCGGTTGGTGAGGAACTTAGAAAGGGAGGGGGTAAATCCAGTTGTCGTGGTCCATGCTGGAATAAATGACTTAGGTAAGAACAGGGAGGAGGTCCTGCTGAGGGAGTATCAGGAGTTAGGAGCTAAACTAAAAAGCAAGACCTCGAGGGAAATAATCTCTAGATTGTGAGTGTGTGTTGGGAGTGTGACTGGAGATGGCGAGTGTGTGTTGGTGTGACTGGAGATGGTGAGCGTGTGTTGGGGGTGTGACTGGAAATTATTGCCCAAGCCATGTGCAAATTGGCTTTGAAACAGTCATATCAGGAGAATTAACATGTGGCTAAAGGGCTGGTGTGGGAAAGAGGGGTTCCGTTTCATGGGACACTGGCACCAGTTCTGGGACAGGAAGGAGCTGTACCGATGGGACGGGCTCCACCTGAACCTGGATGGGAACCGTGTCCGAGCGGAAAGGGTAAATAGGGAGGTGGCAAAGGCTTTAAACTACTAAGACGGAGGGGGAGCTACAAGAAATGAAACCAGCCTAAATATAAACAAAACAGGAAGAGAGAGCATAGGATAGAGTAAAGTAAGGAAGGACATTGATGATTAGGGAATAAATAGAGTTATAGAACAGGAGTTTAAAAAGATGTTTAAAAATAAAGTGAGAAGAACTGCTATTAAAAATGAGTTAAACTGTCTGTACAGCAATGTCCGTAATTAAACAAGGGAGCTGGAGCCAATCATGCGTTGCAAGGAACCATAGACAGTAGGGATTACTGAGACATGGCTGCAGAATAATCAGGACTGGGAATTAAACATTGTCGGTATAACATATTTAGAAAAGTTAGAGAGGGGAAAGGGGAGGTGGAGTAGCTGTACTTATTAGGGATAAAATAATGGCAGTAGAAAAAAGTGACGCTGCTATCAGCAAGACAGAAATAGAATCCATATGGTTAGAGATAAAAGATAATAAAGCATCAATCATACTAATGGGTGTAGTGTACAGACCACCTAATAGTGGAAGGGAGGTGGAACAAGAAATATGAAAACAAATTAGGAAAATGAGTAAAAAACATAGAATAATAATCATGGAGGATTTCAACTACCCCGATATTAATTGGACAGAAGAGGTAGGTAAAGAGAATGCATTTCCTACAATGCGTACTGGACTCCTTTCTAACCCAATATGCAAAAAAGCCCAACAAGAGAGGATTCGCTATTGTATCCATTAATGGAGAATGAACCAGAGAAAATAAGAGAAAAGTAGAGGAACATTTAGCAATAGTGACCATAATATAATATATTGAGAAGGACATAAGTATGACAAAGAATAGCATAATAGATTGGAGAAAAGCTGATTTTGAGGGGCTGAATAACAGCACTTGGGAAAATAAAATGGACAACAATATTGGCAAACAATGATGTAGAACAGCAATGGGAAATATTTAACAGAGTCCAGGAAAAATATATTCCACTAATAAACAAAAACAAGCTAAAGACTAATGAGACTCCATGGATGAATAAAGCCATAAAGGAACAATTGAGGGGAAGGAAAGAGCATACATTAATTACATGATAGCAGGGGAGAGCATGACAAGGAAGAATATGAAGGGATTAGGAATTAAGTCAAAAAAACAATTAGGAAGGCAAAGAGGAACTGTGTAAATAAATGATCAAGGAACATATAACAAAATAGTAAAATATTTTACAGGCACATCAATCAAAAAGGAGGGTCGGGATGGGACTAGGATCATTAAGGGATAGCCAGGGTAATACCAGAGGTAACAAGAGAGAGATGGCAGAAATATTAAATAATTACTTTGCTTCAGTATTTACCAGGGAAATAGAACAGGTGGAGATGACATCAGATGATGAGATGATAATAATGTGTTAGCTGCATTTAAAATAAAATGAGAAGATATACTAAATAAACTAATGAAACTCAGGAGGATAAAACCCCTAGTCTAGACGGATTGCATCCGCGCATTTTAAAAGAATCTAGGGAAGAAATAGCAGAGGCATTACTACACATATTTAATAATTCGCTAGAAAAAGGTGTAGTGCCAGAAGACTGGTGGATAGCTAACATAATACCTATATGTTACATAAGAACATAAGAAATGGGAGCAGGAATAGACCATTTGGCCCCTCGAGCCTGCTCCACCATTCAATAAGATCATGGCTGATCTGAAGAAGGGAGATAGTACATGTCCAGGAAACTATAGGCCAGTCAGCTTAACATCGATGGGAGGAAAAATAATGGAATCCCTACTAAAGGAGAAAATAAAACATCTAGAAACCAAAAATATAGTAATGAATAGTCTGCATAGATTTCAAAAGGGAAAGTCTTGCTTGACCAAACTCAATTAATTTTTTGAAGAGGTAACAGGGAGAATAGACAAGGGTGATGCAGTAGATGTAATTTATCTAGATTTTCAAAAGACCTTCGCTAAGTTATCCCATAATAGATTGATGAACAAGGTCAGAGAATGCAGACTCAGGGGACAAGTAGAAAAATGGCTAGCTGGCTTCAAGACAGAAAGCAGAGTGTAGGGGTAAAAGGTAGTTATTCACAGTGGCAGAAGGTGGGTAGTGGTGTTTCACAAGGATCAGTGCTGGGACCACTGTTGTTCACAATATATATTAACGATTTAGACTTTGGAATCAAAAACACAATTTCTAAATTTGGGGATGACACCAAATTGGGGGATAGTCAATACTGAGGAGGACTGCAACAAATTATAGGAAGAAATTAATAAACTTGAAGAATGGGCATTTAATTGGAAAATGAAGTTTAACACAGATAAATGTGAGGTATTACATTTTGGTAGGAAGAATAGGGAGGTCACTTATTAATTGGTGGATGCTAATTTAGGTGGGGTAGAGGAACAAAGGGATCTCGGAGTACAAATACACAAATCACTAAAAGTTACGCCACAGGTTAGCAAGGCCGTAAAAAAAGCAAACCAGGCACTAGGTTTATTTCTAGTGGGATATAATTGAAAAGTAGGAAAGTTATACTAAACCTGTATCAAACCTTGGTTAGACCACACTTAAGAGTACTGCGTACAGTTCTGGTCACCATGTATTAAAAAGGATATAGAGGCACTGGAGCGGGTGCAGAGAAGATTTACAAGGATGATACCAGAAACGTGAGGGTACACTTATCAGGAAAGGATAAACAGGCTGGGTCTCTTTATTCTTGAAAAGAGAAGGCTGAGGGGTGACCTAATAGAGGTCTTTAAAATCATGAAAGGTTTTAATAGATACAGAGAGAGTGTTCCCACTTGTAGGGAGGAGCAAAACTAGAGGCTATCAATATAAGATAGTCACCAAGAAATCAAATAGGGAATTCAGGAAAAACCTCTTTGCCCAGAGAATGGTGAGAATGTGGAACTTGCTACCACAGGGAGTGGTGCAAGCGAATAGTATAGATGTATTTAAGGGGCGGTTAGATAAGTGTATGAGGGAGAAGGGAATCGAGGATTATGCTGATAGGGTTAGATGAGGAAAGACGCAAGGAGGCTCAAGTGGAGCATAAACACTGACATAGACTGGTTGGGCCGAATGGCCTGTTTCTGTGCTGTATATCCGATGTAATCCTGTGTAAGCTCAATGAGAACAGAAGTGATGGATGAGCAGGACAGGATACAAGCAGACTTTTAGACATGTTTATGGAAGACGGAGGCCAGTATGGTGACTGATAGGTTAGGGTATGGGCATCTGTAAAGTGCAATGGTAAAAAAAAAGTAATAAAGAAAATGAATGGAATGTTGGCTTTTATCTCAAGGGGATCGGAATGAAAAAGTGAGGAAGTGATGCTTCCGTTGTAGAGCTTTGGTCAGATGCCCTCTGGTAGCACTGCATTTGGTCCTGGGCACCACACCTCAGGAAGGATATATTGGCCTTGGAGAGATGCAGCGCAGGTTCACCAGAATGATACCAGGGATAAACGGGTTAATTTATGAGGACCGGTTGCAGAAACTAGGCTTGTATTCCCCCGAGTTTAGAAGATTGAGGGCTGATCGAGGTGTTAGGTACAGAGACGCTATTTCCTCTGATGGGAAACTCAAGAACGAGGGGGCATCATCTTAAAATTAGAGCTAAAGTGTTTAAGAGGAAAATGAGGAAGAACTTTTTCACACAAAAGTTAGTGAAAATCTGGAACTCTCTGCCCCAAAAGGCTGTGGATGTTGGAGGACAGTTGGAGATTTCCAGACTGAGACTGATAGATTTTGGTTAGGTAAGAATATCAAGGGATTATGGAGCAAAGGCGGGTGAAGAGAGTTGAGATACAGATCAGCCGTGATTTAATAGAACAGCAGACCAGACTCGAGGAACTAAATGGCCCTCCACCTGTTCCTATGTTCTTAGAACTTCCTCTCTCTCTCTCTAACCCCATCTTACATTATCCCAGACTGGACAAGAATTTCTCTATTGTGAGTTGCACCCACTAATGGTCTGAAGAGATAATTTAACGTGTTTCCTGGGTCAGCTCAGTAGAATATCGCTGGAATAGTGATTGGCACAAAACTTGTGCAATCTGCCGAGTGATTGGAAATAAAATTCCGGCTGATGGTTTCACCTGGGGAGCAGATCAGGAACGAATGGTCAGCTGACCGGTTGGATAGATCAATTCACTTGCCCGGATGTCTGATGACAGGTTATCACATGCAAACAAATAGGGAACCAGGGCAGGTCACAGAGGACAAGACGCCACAATTTCACATACTCTGACCAGCAAGCATCAGGAGGCAGACTGCTGGATGTCCATGGTATTAACATGCCAAAGATGTCATTTGAGCCACATAGAGCGCTGCAAATCAGTGTCGTAAGAAGTTAATTGACACAGCGTAAGAAGTTAATTGACACAGCCAGAGCAGGCAAGGTAACACAGCCACACTGTCTTTTCTTCCTTGGATTCCACGTGAGCAAACACCTCAGCCCATCATAGCTGTGCCAGCTCTTTGAAAAAGCATTTCAATTTGTCCCACTCATCCACTTTTTCTCCATTGCCCTGCAAATTTTTCCTTGGACATCTAAATCTCTTTGGTCCTCTACAGTTCCTCGCTGCTCACCATTACGAAAAAATTCCAATTTGTCTTTCTCCGATTCAAAGTGGGTGATCTCACACTTCCCCACATTGAACTCCATTTGTCACAGTTCTGCCCACTCACTGAATTTGTCTCTGTCCCTTTACAGCTTCCTTCCCCCATCTACACAACTTACTGTGCCTCCCAAATTAGTGTCATCAGTAAACTTCTCTCTACTCCTTCATCCAAGTCATTGATATACATGTTGAAAAGCTGTTGACCCAGTACAGATCCCAGGGGAATCCCTTCTCCCCACTCTCTGTCTTGTATTTCCCAACCAATTCCTGACCCACTTCTGGCATGGACAGCCTGTTTCCATGTTTAATTTCTATGTTCCATAATATTTTTGAATTCATTTCTGGCCAAGTTCTTTTCATTGATGGAGAACATTAGTATTCGACTGTGACCAGAGGTGGTGGTGAACAAAGATTTATTCGGCAGAGCCAGTGATCACCAGCACAAGGTAGAATCCGTGTTTAAGGTGAACTCACAACAATCATACTGAAATTCAATAAAATGAGCAGATGACGGAAAATAAAAATATACAATTCATTGAATTCTAATTTTTCAGGAACTGTGAAATTAAACCATTCAAAACTTCCGTATGACACTATCACCCGTAGCAACATGAAATGCCCATCATATCATCAGCGTAGCAACCAAGCAGTTTTCACACTCACCGTCCACATCTCTCTTTAATATAAATAGCTCAGGGTGAAGTACATTCACAAACTCAATCTTTACAGAACTCTACATTCTATTGAAAACTGATTTTAAAAATTATTACACAGATTTATGTACAATTCAAGCTATTGACCAGAGCATAAAAACGTTGGTGTCTAGCATATTTCTATCGATTCTCCTTTTCAAACTTTGCCTAACTTCAAATAAGCAGCATTAAGACTAGAGGATGCAGCGAAGTGCCGTGGTAGTGTCCACAGGGAGCAGAGTCAATAACTGCAACCCAATTAGGGCACAGTCAGCCTGTGCTCCTGAGTGTCCACACACAACTTACAAGCACAAACATTTATTGTGAGAGTCTTTAAACAAATGCCTCCCTTTGTAATATATCAGCAGTGTGCCAGACTCGGCCAAAGCAGCAAGACTGTGCAGCAAAGATTAAAGAACACACAACATGGCCCGCTCCAACACTGCAGCATCACACTCTCCAACACTGGAATACTGTGCTCTCCATTGCTCCAACACACCAACACCCAGCGCTTGCACACACCACCAGAGTCGAACATTCCTAGACAGACCTGTGCTTTTCGGCAGCCTCGGCCTCAGACTATTTGCCCTCCTGGCCTTTCCGGTTTCATTTTCTCACCAGCACTGCTGATTCTCGAGTCAGTCACCATCAGTGGTGAAATATCGTGCACGAAATCAACAGCCTCTCTCACCCCGATATTTTAAGGAGCTCCTGAACACAAAGCATCAGCCGGTACTGAGAGAGATCAGGCCAGTTACATCAGTTCATTTAGATTCTTTTACTCTTAATTTGTCTAAAACCAGCAGAAGCATTTTCACTAGAATTTTATTTCTTTAGCTGTGAAGAGTGGGAAATCTGATACTTATTTTGCTCACAGTGGAATGGAGACAGGAGTAATGCAGCTTGTGTTTCTGGGTCCAGTTAGGGTTGTGTAGATCCTCTCTACTGCTACACATACATTACCAATCTATTTAAACTCCTGGAAAGTTTTGTGCCTTTCACGATTTCACTCACAGAATATCTCACAAATGTGAAATTTAATTCAAACTAAACACTGACCTGCAAACAATAATGCAAGGAATTGCAGATTAATGGCCTCTGCAGCACAACACAGATCCAACTAACGTCAGTGGCAGCGCTCTGACCAATGAATTAGTAGCTCACGGGTTCACTCCCTCAGTATTGCACTGTATTATACCAGATTATGTGCTCAAGTCCTGGAGCAGGACTCGAACCCATGGCCCTTTGACTAAGAGGCGGGATCTGCTGACAAAGAGCAACGGTCATTCTCCCCTCCTCATCCTTCACCACTCATAAGAACATAATAGGAGCATGAGTCGGCCATTCCAACCCTCGAGCCTGCTCCACCATTCAATATCATGACAGATTTTCGACCTCAACTCCACCTTGCTGCACTATCCCCATATTCCTTGATTCCCATAATATCCAAAAATCTGTCTATCTCTGTCCTGAATATATTCAACAACTGAGTCTCCACAGATTTACAACCATTTAAATGAAGACTGTGACCCCTAGTTTTAGACTCCCCAAACAGGGAAACATCCTCTGAACATCTATCTTGTCAAGAATTTTCTAAGTTTCAATGAGATCACCTCTCATTCTTTTAAACTCTAGGGAATATAGTCCGAGTCTCCTCAATCGCCCCTCATAGGACAATTCCCTCATCGCAGGAATGAGTCTGGAGAACCTTTGTTGCACTCACTCTAAGACAAGTACATCCTTCCATAGGTAAGGAGACCAAAACTATACATAGTACTCCATTTGTGGTCTCATCAAGGCCCGAAATAATTGCAGTAAGACAGGCTCATGGCCCTTCTATATGGCTCAGAGACATGCACTATGTACAGTAGGCACCTCAAAGCACTAGAAAAGTACCACCAGGGCAGCCTCCACAAAATCTTGCAAATCCATTGGCAAGATAGGCGCACCAACGTCAGTGTTCTCGCTCAGGCCAACATCTCCAGCATCAAGGCATTGACCACGCCCGATCAGCTCCGATGGACGGGCCACATTGTCCCCATGCCTGATATAAGACACCCGAAACAAGCATTCTACTCTGAGCTCTCTCACAGCAAGTGAGTCCCAGGAGGGCAGAGAAAATGCTTCAAGAACACCCTCAAAGCCTTCTTGAAAAAATGTAACATCCCCACCGACTCTTGGGAATCCCTGGCCCAAGACCGCTCAAAGTGGAGGAGAAGCATTCGAGAAGGCGGCGAACACTTTGAGTCTCTTCATCGGGAGCAAGCAGAA
Source organism: Pristiophorus japonicus (assembly GCF_044704955.1). Taxonomy (NCBI): domain Eukaryota; kingdom Metazoa; phylum Chordata; class Chondrichthyes; family Pristiophoridae; genus Pristiophorus; species Pristiophorus japonicus. Next base: position 8,871 of record NW_027254402.1, on the reverse strand, counting down.
GCCAAGTACAAACAGCGGAAGGAGCGTACGACAAACCAAGCACCCCACCCACCCGTCCCTTCAACCACCACCTGCCCCACCTGTGACAGAGTCTGTAGATCCCGCATAGGACTTATTGGTCACTTTAATGTGGAAGCAAGTCATCCTTGACTCCGGAGGACTGCCTAAGAAGATATAATTGCAGTAAGACTTCTTTACTCTTATACTCCAATCCTTTTGTAATAAAGGCCAATATACTATTTGCTTTCCTAATTGCCGGCTGTATCCACGTTAACTTTTTCTGATTCGTTTACAAGAACACCCAGGTCTCTCTGAATACCAACATATCCCAATCTATCACCATTTAAAAAATATTCTGCTCTTCTATTTTTCCCCCAAAGTGGATAACTTCATATTGCACCACATTATACTCCATCTGCCATGTTCTTACCCACTCACTGAGCCTGTTTATATCCCTTTGCAGCCTCTTTGCGTCCACCTCACAACCTAGCTTTGTATCGTCAGCAAACTTGGATGCATTATACTCGGTCCCCTCATCTAAGTCATTGATATAGATTGTGAATACCTGAAGCCCCAGCACTGATCCTTGTGGCACTCCGCTAGTTACAGCCTGCCCACCCAACAATGACATTTATGCCTACTCTCTGTTTTCTGTCTATTAACCAATCCTCAATCCATGCTAATGTATTACCCCCAATCCCATGAGCCGTAATTTTGTGTAATAACCTCTTGTGTGGCACTTTTTTGAAAATCCAAATACACTACACTCACTGGTTCCCCTTATCTACCCTGTTAGTTACAACTTCTAAAAACTCTATTCGATTTGTCGAACACCAATTCCCTTTCATAAAACCGTGTTGATCCTGCCTAAACATATTATGATTTTCTAAGTGCCCTGTTACCACATCCCTAATAATAGATTCTAGAATTTTCCCTACTACTGATATCAGGCTAGCTGGCCTACAGTTCCCTCCATTCTTGAATAGTGGGGTTGCATTTGTTACCTTCCAGTTCCTAATTATACAACAATTAAACATCCAGCATGAATAAAAATTAAATATTGAGCAGGAGACAGGAGAGATGTCCGTGCCGTAACAATGTCTCTCTGCAGTTATATATGAGACAGAGAGATGCATTCTTCAGCTGACAGATCAATGAAACAAATGGCCCATTTTAACAGGCACAGCCACGATGGATTGGGCGTTTTCTGTGCTGCATCATTCGATGATAATTGTAATTCGTCATCCACCAGTTTAACATAAACCAGAGGTAAAATGTATCAAGTTCTTTGTTATATCAGGCATTCTCAGTTCCATAGTCCTCACGCTGTTCTGTGCTCAGAGCGGGATTCTGCACGTGTCCTGAACTACAGTCACATTGCTTCTTCTAATGTGCAAAGTGCTGGTAAAAAGCAACCTTGAGCCTCTCAATGTGGTGGCAGAGTTTGATTGCAGGTCCCAGTTTGAGCTCCATGCATTCCTGAACAGTGGGGAGAGTGAGCAGGAGCAGAGCTTGCCCATCGATCTCCTGACAAAGGAAGAGCAGAATATTAAACCACATATTCATAAAGCCAAACTAAGCTGCATCCTGACCCCTGTGAGAGAGACGGTTAATGTTGGTAAAGATGGCAATGAGAAAATTTACACACTAAACTTTCCACTGAAGTATCCAACAGAGCCTCAGGAATCAGAGCCGGAATCTAACACAGTGAACCCTCACTGGGAACAGGAACAAGAGCTGGGTCTAACGCACGAACCCTCACTGGAAGCAGGAACCAGAGCCGGGTCTAACACCATTAAACCTCAGTGGTCAGAGGGAAATATTCAATATACAAATGAACTCTTTTCTGCACAAATATTTTAAATTTGCTTTAATCTTACTCAAGCTGATGACACACTGCAAGACCTTACATTAACTCGTTGAAATGCTGGCACTGCCATTTCCCACAGATGGGGTTTGAAACGTTTCCCCCTGCAGCCCACAAACAGCGATGGGTCATAGCCACTCCTCGTTTTGTTATATAAATGACTTTTGCATCAGACTAGAATGTCACTGAATTAAATCAGATTGGATACAAACACTCTCTAAATTGTTACTGTGTACTCTCGGAAAGTGGGCTGACTAATTCATCACTCCAAATACAGAATATTATGCTCCACATAATTACAAGCTGAGAGCTACAGATAGGCTCCCACTGCCTCTCTACATCTATCTATTTACTTTCCATATGCAGAATGAAAGAACAAGCTATCCTGTTCGGGGTTCGGGAGCAGACATTGTGCACTTTGTGCTAACTCTCCCGACATACACAGTGCCTGACTGATGCTAAAGATATTTCCGAGAACACAGCTACCTGATCCCGGAAGAGCCTGGACAGCGGAGCACAGTCGGTGGTCCTGATGAATCGCACCACTTCAGCGACGCTCCATTCCAACGGGTTTGTCTCAAGCTGCAGCCTCATCTCCTGTTCACAAAACAGTCAGGACTGAAAAATATCTGATATATGTGGAATCTTAAAAATAATAGGAAAGGCCATTCAGCCTGATCCAACCCCAGAATCACACACTCCGCCTCATCACAGACGCGAGAAATTTTAAATTCTCATCCTTATGTAAAATCCCTCCACGGCCTCGCGCCCCCCTCCCCCCCAAATAACTCTGTAATCTTCTCCAGCCAGACAACACTCCGAAATCTCTGCACTCCTCCAATTCTGACCTCTTGAGCATCCCCGATTTCCATCGCTCTATCATTGGCAGCCGTGCCTTCAGCTGCCTGGGCCCTAAGCTCTGGAATTCCCTCCTTAAACCTTGCCACCTCTGTCTCCTCCTTTAAGACACCCCTTAAAACCTACCTCTATCCTGTCCTTATGTGGCTAGGTGTCAAATTTTGTTTGATAACTGCTCCTGTGAAGCATTTTGACACGTTTTATTACGTTAAAGGCACTATGTAAATTCAAGATGTTGTGGGTTCTAACCATTTAATCTTCTAAAGCAAAGATCTGTATAAAGAGTCCCCAATTCTGAAGGAAGATTGATGGAAATTCCTCAGTTCATAAATATTTGTCGGCCATAGCTCAGTGGCCTCTTTTGAAAAGGTTGTGGGTCAGAGTCTTGAGTCCATATTGTAGGCTGTCACTCCCAGTGCAGTACTGAGGGAGAGCTGCACTGTTGGAGGGGGCAGTACTGAGGGAGCGCCGGACTGCAGAAGGGGCAGTACAGAGGGAGCGCTGCATCGTTGAGGAGAGGCAGTACTGAGGGAGCGCTGCACTGTCGGAGGGGCAGTACTGAGGGAGTGCCACACTGTCAGAGGTGCCATCATTCAGATGAGATGTTAAACCGAGGCCCCATCTGCTCTCTCAGGTGGATGTAAAAGATCCCACGACACTATTGAAAGAAGAGCAGGGGAGTTCTCCCTGGGTGTCCTGGCCAATATTTAACCTTTAATCAACATCACTAAAACAGATTATCTGGTCATTATCACATTGCTGCTTGTGGAATCTTCCTGTGCTTAAATTAGCTGCTGAGTTTTCCTACATTACAACAGTGACTACACTTCAAAAGTACTCCATTGGCTGTGAATTCTGAAAGGCACTGCATAAATACATGTTTTTCTTTCTAATTAAATGGCTCTGACATGAACCAAGGGTGTGTTTCGTACTGATTCAATCTTCAAACAAAGGTGTTCAAGAAGACTCAAAAAGAATCCTTACCTTTTGAGACGAGGGTTTAAGAAGCATAAACTTTTCATTTCCTGAGAGCAAGAAAGTGGGGACTGTTCTCAGCTGCTGGTCTCCAGTGGGAGCAGGCCGCGGCAGACTGACGCCTTGTTCCAGCCCTGGGCTGGGACGCACCTCAGCATCTTCCATTGATTCCTCCTGCTGCTCAGAACCAGAGTCCTCACTGCCTGAGTCATCATCTGCCTCGTCCTGATCCTCGTCCTCCTCACCTTCAATACTGCCCTGTGTGGGTAAAATAACACACGCTACATTCAGATTTTGCAAAGCAACAGGCACTAGTCTACAGAAAGTAAAGCAGACCGGAAGGGAGCCCTGATGAAGCAGTCTGCCTCCTTCTGGTTGGGGTTTGAATGGTTTCTGCTCTGAGAATACTCGCTGCTTTAGTCACACCACAGCAACCCATAATATAAACTCGTACCCAGCCAGACTGCTCCCTTCTGTTAGCATTTTAGGTTTACAGATATTCACACCACTATTGCATTGGAACGATCCTCACATGAAGAGCAGAGGAATTCAGCTAAAAGTACAAGTTTCTTAACGCCGAACCAGTGCAGCACTCCCTCAGTATTGCCCCTCCGACAGTGCAGCGCTCCCTCAGTACTGCCCCTCCGACAGTGCAGCGCTCCCTCAGTACTGCCCCTCCGACAGTGCAGTGCTCCCTCAGTACTGCACCTCCGACAGTGCAGCGCTCCCTCAGTACTGCCCCTCTGACAGTGCAGCGCTCCCTCAGTACTGCCCCTCCGACAATGCAGCGCTCTCTCAGTACTGCTCCCCCGACAGTGCAGCGCTCCCTCAGTACTGCCCCTCCGACAGTGCAGCGCTCCCTCAGTACTGCCCCTCCGACAGTGCAGCGCTCCCTCAGTACTGCCCCTCCGACAGTGCAGCACAGCTTCAGTACTGCCCTGAAGTGCTCAAGTCTTGCAGTACATTTGATGTCAGCCTGACTTTCACCTTGCAAAATTAAATCTAATCCTCCAGTGTTTGAATTCACTTCACATCCTTGCAGATGTGGAGCAGATAAGTTTGTGGTCTCTGAATGGCAATGGAAGTTGAGCAAGAAACTGCAGAATAAGCCATCCATCCAATCGCAGCAGGGAATAATTCAATGTTTTTAGTGCATTTCTAGGTACAATTACCCCTGTATCCCACATCCAACATCACAGCACCCCAGCCTGACCTCCGCACCCCCACCCTGACCTCCGTACCCTCACCCGGCCCGGTATCCCACACTCCCAAATTACCTGTGGGGATCCAGAGGGATTGTTCTCCACCGAAGTTGCTGAATGTTTCTTTTTCTGTATGAAGAAGCTCCGACGCCTTTTCTTCCTCTTTCCTGCCACTTTTACACCCCCCTCGAGGTTTGATGGGAGGGAGGGAGGGAGCCCGATACAAAGATGCTTCTGCTTTCCGTGAAAATGTGCTGGAAAGAATTAAAAACACCACAGACTGAATATCGGGGTGTAACCCCAGAAATTGGTAAACCCTCCCAATACTGGGAATTATTAAACCTTCCCGCTATCAGCGATTATTAAACTCTCCCCTTCCCAGTAATTGTGTTTCTTATTTTGATTTCTGCCTTTGTAAATATGGAAAAATCCTAAATCTTTTTCTAAAATTGCAGGATGACAGACCATCTTCACCTGAACCCAATAATAATTTGCATCTCTGGGGTTTCTCTTTCCCGAAAGCCCCAAACTCGCATTGGTTTAGGGTTGGGTCATTGTCGCCGCCCCCACTGCTCTCACATCTTCACTGAGCAATTGTTGCCAGGACTGGAGAATTTTAGTTATAAGAAAAGATTGGATCGGCTGGGGTTGCTTTCCTTAGAACAGAGGAGGCTGACGGGAGAACTTATTGAGGTGTATAAAATTAAGAGGGGCCTAGATAGAGTGGATAGGAAGGACCTATTTCCCTTAGCAGATGGGACAACAACCAGGGGGCAGAGATTTAAAGTAATTGGTAGGAGGTTTAGAGGGGATTTGAAGGGGAATTTTTTCACCCAGAAGGTGGTGAGAGTCTGGAACTCACTGCCTGAAAGGGTGGTAGAGGCAGAAACACTCACCACATTTAAAAAGTACTTGGATATGCACCTGAAGTGCCGTAACCTACAGGGCTACGGACCAAGAGCTGGAAAGTGGGATTAGGCTGGATAGCTCTTTGTCAGCCGGCACGGACACGATGGAACGAAATGGCCTCCTTCCATTCTGTACATTTCTATAATTCTATGATTAGCCAGTTAGTAAGAGTTTTATACAATTCAGGCTTTTCAAACACATCAGGCCTCGGATTCGTCAGTAAATCATCACAGGCAGTCCCTCGAAATCGAGGAAGGTGAGTTCTCAGGTGACTGTACAGTCCAATACAGGAATTACAGTCTTTGTCACAGGTGGGACAGACAGTGGTTAAAGAAAAGGGTGGGTGGGGAGTCTGATCTGTCGCACGCTCCTTCCGCTGTCTGCACTTGTTTTCTGCATGCTCTTGGCGACGAGACTCGAGGTGCTCAGTGCGCTCCCGGATGCTCTTCCTCCACTTAAGACGGTCTTGGGCTAGGAATTCCCAGGTGTCGGTGGGGATGTTGCACTTTATCAAGAAGGCTTTGAGGGTGTCCCTGAAACATGTCATCTTCCCACCTGGGGCTCGCTTATTGTGTAGGAGTTCCGAGTAGAGCGCTTGCTTTGGGAGTCTCGTGTCAGGCATGCGGACAATGTGGCCCGCCCAATGGAGCTGGTTGAGTGTGGTCAGTGCTTCAATGCTGGGGATGTTGGCCTGATTGAGAACACGGACGTTGGTGCGTCTGTCCTCCCAGGGGATTTACAGGATCGTGCGGAGACATCATTGGTGGTATTTCTCCAGCAATTTGAGGTGTCTACTGTATATGGTCCACATCTCTGAGCCAAACAGGCAGAGTCGCCACAGCCTTAGGCAGAATATTGTTTCAATCGAACTTGCTGTCCTGCATTAATGACCCGCTCCTGAGCTCTGCAGCCCAGCCTTTACCTTCAATACCCTGAAACCATGGTTGAGTCTCAGACCACACAAACAGCACCTCAACCCTCAACCCACAACTACACCACTGACTGAGCACCACAGGCAGCTTGCATTAGTCTCAACGCAGCTTGCTGCACGTTAAATGGTTCGGCTACACACCAATTTAATCAAGCCCAGCCACCCATCACTATCAATCTGAACACACTCCAAACTACAGGAACTATCCAACACCCACCTCCCTCACACCCATTGCACCCACACCCACCTCCCTCACACCCACCTCCCTCACACCCATTGCCCCCACCTTGCTCACACCCATTGCACCCACACAATCACCTCCCCCACACCCATTGCACCCACACCCACCTCCCTCACATCCATTGCACCCACACTCACCTCCCTCACATCCATTGCACCCACACAATCACCTCCCCCACACCCACATTCAGGCACAGCACCATGCGATCACACACAGACCACTCTCATTAGCCACATTCTAATAAGATTATCGTGGTTGATTATAGAACAGAGATGAGGCTTCTCAAGTTTGGCCAGACAGACATGGGCAGTAATGTGGAGCCTGTGCTCACCTTCCTCGGCTCGAGCCTGTCATGTTTGAAGGGGAGAGCGTGAAGATGGAGTACAGCTTTGTTTAATTTGTAAGGAGGCACCTGCATGATGAGGTACTCACTGAACTTGGTTTTGGTCATCATCGAGCAGTTCTCTGGACAATTCTCCAGCACCATCACTGGGCCAAACAAGTTTGGGCAACACTCCAGTTTAATGCAGGTTCTCCGGCAAAAATTGGCCACCTGGTCAACTGTTGTCACAACCTCGACTGTGGCACGATAACATCTCCCTTTATACCTGGGCAGAACAAAGTAGGCAACTCAGCACCTGGCATGAGGGGTTCGTCAGCAAGACTCGATGAGTGACAACTTTCAAATCCTTACTTTGCTTTAAGAGTCTCTCCGAATCCGTGTGGGCGATCGCCTCTGGTCCAATTGCAATTCTCGAAGGACACGACTTGGCTTATAAGCTGCGTTAGTTAACAGAGAGAGAACCTGCAGAAAGGAATCATGCAGACCAGTCTCAATATATGAGCAGAGAGGGGCAGGAGAGGAGGTAGGGAGAGAGGGGTGGGGGAGAGATAGGGAGAAAGAGAGAAGGAGGGAGGGAGGGAGGGGGAAGAGAGGGAGGGAGGGAGGGAGAAGAGAGGGAGGGAGGGAGGGGGAAGAGAGGGAGGGAGGGAGGGGGAAGAGAGGGAGGGAGGGAGGGAGGGAGGGGGAAGAGAGGAGGGAGGGGGAAGAGAGGGAGGGAGGGAGGGGGAAGAGAGGGAGGGAGGGAGGGGGGAGGGAGGGAGGGGGAAGAGAGGGAGGGAGGGAGGGGGAAGAGAGGGAGGGAGGGAGGGGGAAGAGAGGGAGGGAGGGAGGGGGAAGAGAGGGAGGGAGGGAGGGGGAAGAGAGGGAGGGAGGGAGGGGGAAGAGAGGGAGGGAGGGAGGGAGGGAGGGGGAAGAGAGGGAGGGAGGGAGGGGGAAGAGAGGGAGGGAGGGAGGGAGGGGGAAGAGAGGGAGGGAGGGAGGGGGAAGAGAGGGAGGGAGGGAGGGGGAAGAGAGGGAGGGAGGGAGGGGGAAGAGAGGGAGGGAGGGGGAAGAGAGGGAGGGAGGGAGGGAGGGGGAAGAGAGGGAGGGAGGGAGGGGGAAGAGAGGGAGGGAGGGAGGGGGAAGAGAGGGAGGGAGGGAGGGGAAGAGAGGGAGGGAGGGAGGGAGGGGGAAGAGAGGGAGGAGGGAGGGAGGGGGAAGAGAGGGAGGGAGGGAGGGGGAAGAGAGGGAGGGAGGGAGGGAGGGGGAAGAGAGGGAGGGAGGGAGGGAGGGGGATGAGAGGGAGGGAGGGAGGGGGAAGAGAGGGAGGGAGGGAGGGGGAAGAGAGGGAGGGAGGGAGGGGGAAGAGAGGGAGGGAGGGAGGGGAAGAGAGGGAGGGAGGGAGGGAGGGGGAAGAGAGGGAGGGAGGGAGGGGGAAGAGAGGGAGGGGGAAGAGAGGGAGGGAGGGAGGGAGGGGGAAGAGAGGGAGGGAGGGAGGGAGGGGGAAGAGAGGGAGGGAGGGGGAAGAGAGGGAGGGAGGGAGGGAGGGGGAAGAGAGGGAGGGAG